>NC_051319.1:14018300-14195800 GCF_015220235.1 Choloepus didactylus
AATCTGGTTTCCTGTTGTGCTGGTTTAAATGTATTATGTCCCCCAGAAAAAGCCATGTTCTTTAATGCAATCTTGTGGGGCAGATGTATCAGTGCTAATTAGACTGGAACCCTTTGAGTGTTTCCGTGGAGATGTGACCCACCCAACTGTAGGTGATAACTCTGATGAGATAAATTCCCATGGAGGCATGGCCCCACCCATTCAGCATGGGCCTTGATTACCAGAGCAGCATATAAGCTCAGACAGGAGGGAGCTTGCTACAGCCAAGTGGGACACTTTGAAGAACGCACTGGAACGGAGAGAGGAGCTTCAGCTTACAGAGACATTTTGGAGACGGCCTTTGAAAGCAGACTTTTGCTCCGGAGAAGTTAAGAGAGGACACATGCCCCAAGAGCAACTAAGAGTGACATTTTTGAGGAGCTGAAGCCTAGAGAGGAACGTCCTGGAGAAAGCCATTTTGAAACCAGAACTTGGAGCAGACACCGGCCACGTGCTTTCCCAGCTAACAGAGGTTTTCCAGATGCGATTGGCCATCCTCTAGTGAAGGTACTGATTGTTGATACATTACCTTGGACACTTTATGGCCTTAAGACTGTAACTGTGTAACCAAATAAACCCCCTTTTATAAAAGCTGATCCATCTTTGGTGTTTTGCATTCCAGCAGCATTAGCAAACTAGAAAACTTGTGTTTTAAGTTAATCGATTAGGAAGGGGGGAACTAGTGCTGATGAAGGACAATGATGAAAACCTGACTAGGGAAAGGAAAAAGAAACCACATAAAAAGCATCGTTAGTCTGGGGTCTACATACTCCATTAGGTGGAGTACGTAGACCTCAACAACTTGATAATCCCTAAAGGAGGATCTCATCTTATTTATAATACAGGGCAGTGATAAACCTGAGTATCTAAGAGAAGGTTAAATAATGCTCATATACTCTGTTTAAAAACAAAAAAAAACCTTAATAGACATTCAGTAAGGAAAAATTAATACTCCAAGTGGAGCTGGTAACAGTGTTAGGTGTGTTCCACTGGGAAGATAAGGAGATAGTCTAGCCTTCCCTTCCTTGGTCAATCACAGACAAGGTTCTGATTCTCAGGTTCAAAAGTTATTTTGTCAGCTCACCATGAGTTAGAATCATCTCTTAAAGACAGACAAACATTAACCAAGTTTGTGAGGCTCACATACAATGCTAGAATGCAACTTTATTAACATAACATTGAAAAGCATAACTGTTATTGGCACTGAAAAAGTCTTTTTCATATGACTAGCCCATTTCCAGTAGGCAGACCTCCTTGAAAAACCAGTCTTATTCAAAAGCTGTTTGGTGAGTAAGGAACAAGAAAAAGGAGAATTAGATAAATGGAGTATTTCATAGCATAAGTAGTTCTCAGTCTTTTCTGGAGCATTAGCATTCCAAGAAGGTGTCTCAGATGCTCCCTGCTTTTTGTTTTTGTTAATTGTTTCATATGTTAGATTCTACGTAAGATTTTTGAAGGAAAAAGTTTCATTGCCAAAACGTAAAGTTCAAAAGCCGCTATTCTACACAAAGGTGACAGGTGGTCTTACAAATAGTAAAAGTATATTCATAAGTTCATTATCTCCTAGACAGTGCTAACACAGACAAGCCAACATTTGCCCCTGAGATTTTTCTTATTCTGTGCTTTTGCTGTTGACTAACTTCCTGCATTTTAACACATTCACTTTGTGGACGTGATAATGCAGTCAATCGGTTAATCGTCTAGTCTTAGGAAACTAGGAATCATTCTCTTTTTTGACATTTTATGTATCTTTTTCTGATCTATTAAGTTTGATCTTAGTTTATCCTCTGATATTAAATCTTATTTTCAACTCCTTTGGTGATTTTTTAATATATCACCAAGTTCTGAAGGCAATATATAAGATATTTTTAAGTGTTTCCAGTCAAAACGGTTAAACTGAAATAATTTTTGGTGTTTTTTAAAAAGTGAAACGTAAAAGCTAGGGTATTCAGAAAGATTCCAATCTTATGGCTATATTCAGCTGAGACGTTAATGCAAACTCAAAGGCTTCTTTTTATAAATATTATAGAACACCAATGTTTTAAAGGACATGAATTCAAGTGGTATGTTGTTACCTGGAGGGCAGGAAAAGAGAAATCTTCCAGTTTCAAGTCCTGGAAATTATAAATGTCAATTGATAGGATACTGCTTAACGAACGCTGCATATAATCAATTAAGCATGTACAGTCATAAAAGATGTCATATTCTCCCACCCATCCACCCCCCCCACCCAATATTTACCAAATGCTTACCGTGAGGTAAGGAATAAACAATGAACAAAATAACTACCATCTCTTCCTTCGTGGTGATTTCAGTCTAGTCTCACTCAACACACTGTGAAAAGCCTTCCATGTCAATGCACAAAGCCATACAGCAGATATTGTTAATGACTGTACATGTTTCATTGATTGCATTCAACATACTTTAAGCAATTTCCTATCAAATGACATTTAAATTATTTTCAGTTTTTCAATAATATAAATACTGAGATGAACATTCTCGTAAATACACCCATGTCCTTGTGTGTACATCTCCTTTAAATGAAAATCTTAGTATTTTCTAGCTCAAAGGGTATGCACATTTTACTTAGTGGTATATATTGCCAAATTGCCCTCCACAAGGTTGTACCAATTCACAATGCCACCAACAGTGAGAAGAGTTCATTTCTCTCACCAAAAATGATATTTTAAGTGTTTTCCTCTCTGCCGATCTGATAGGTGATCAATAATAGCACTGTTGTGCATATTTGCATTTCTCTGGTTATTAGTAAAATATAATATAGTCATTAAGAGTACACTCTGGAGCCAGACTGCCTAAATTTGAATCCTGGATCCACAATGGCAAGTTACTTAACTGCTTGGTGCCTTAGTTTCCTCAATTTTAAAGCAATGATAATAATAATACCTATCATATGATGTTGTTGGGAGAATTAAATGGGCTAGTATCTGTAAAGTGCTTAAAACTGTCTAGTGTGTAACTCTATTATTAAGACTTTATAAATGATTCAATCCTGTTTCTTTTTTGTATAAATTTCCTATTTATAGTATTTTCTATTTTTATGGAGAACTCATCTCTTTCTCTTTAATTTTTAAGAGCTCTTAATATATTCCACATATTTACCCTTTAACTGTCATATAATTTGTAAATACTTTCCCCAATGTGTCACTTATCTTTCCACCTTGTTTAATTTTCTTCTTTTTCCCTCCATTTTTGGTCTGTTTCCCTAGAGAAGTTTTATTTTATAATGTTCATACAGTCAAAGCTATCAATCTTATCTTTTACAGATTCCAGGTTTAATGTGGGTAAGAGTTATCCACATAACCTTCTATATTTTTAAAATAAAATTTTTAGTTTATTGATAAAATGAAAAAGTTCAGTTTTGTTTTGTTTTTTTTTTTTAAAGATAAATTTCCAAAAGACTTGAGAGGTAATTTCTAGGTAGTGTCTCATTGGTTTAATATTCAGGATGGACACTACTGATGGCAAGGAAAATCTTTTACAATCATTTTTTGTCAAAAATACTTTTAAAGAAAACTGAAAATGCTTTCCCAGTTAGTGATTTAGAACACTACTAAAAATATTTTCTACAGATGTAGCTTTTCCACAAAGAGTGACAGGTTTCCTGTTTCAGAATTCCCATCTTTAAAGAAGTTTCTCTACAAACAAAAGCATCCATGTGCTATGAAACCATATATCAAGGTTTTATATATCATGAAGACATTTTCGTTAATTGATGTAATTAATTGATACAAAGGATCACAACATGAAAAGGGAATCTTAACTGGAACACTCATTTTTACTCAAATTAGAAACAGAACTTTTAAAATGCATTTTATCTGGTCCATTTTTCCCTCAAGGGAATTAATTTTTCAAAGGGAGTTTCACTGTGTTTATCTACAAAGGCTTGCTTCACCACCATACTATGTCCTTTTAGTTCTCTATTCTAATTGTAACCTAAATTTAATATCCCATGAGGATTTTTTTACAAGCATTCTTCCAGGTAATTAATATGATTTAAATAAAACTGTATCTAATACCTATAGCACCACACAGAACATCATTCCCAAATAAATACAATATTGTCTTTGCCTTTGATATGATCCAAATGCTAGTTTTTAGTTCATATTCACAATTCACTTGTATTTATTTTAATTTCTTAAAACAGCATTAACCATTTAGTGAAAAATACTCTCCCCTATTAAAAATTAAACATACTATAAGAACATTAAGGTTTATTACGCTGCATTTGTCCTTCAAACACCCATACGCTTATTGTTCACTCCTCCATTATTTTGTATATACTTTACATCCATTCTAAATGGTACCATTTGCTGTTGGCAAACATATGGCCAATTTTATATAACCTATTCATAGGTATGCATTAAAAACAAAACAAAAAATAAAACAGCATTACCTCCACTTAAAAAAATTTCCTAAGCAGAAATTAATTTGTTTTAGATAATCATTGACTGCATAGCCACTATTACATAGTACTTCACTAGACATAGGACATCAGAGATACAGTCGGTTTCTAAGTTAAAAATCTTGCTGGAAAAAAAAAACACAACATGATGAAACAACTAGGAAACAACTGTTCTCTTTACCTCCATAATGCAGCCTTCAAACTGTCACTACAACCCCGCTGCTAAAACACAAATAATTAAATAAACAAACACTGCCTACAGAATTCCAATCTTCTGAGACTGACATTACAGACTTTCTGGGTTTATTTCTCATTTATGTACTCCATGCTTTTGACACTCCTATCATGATGTTCATACCATGCCCTAAATATGTCGTAATATTTCCTAAATGAGCTCTGGAGATTTTAATCTTATTTCTTTTGCTAATAGGAAATATCTCCTCTTCCCTATCCCTACTTCCTCATCTCCACTACTCACTCAAGACTTAGCTCAAAAGTCATTTCTTTAGAAAGCCTTCTCTAACTCACCTAGCAGAATTTTGTTTCTCTAATTTGCTTAAAGTTATTTCGTTGTCAAATAACCATCAGCTAAATAGCTATACCTTGGAAACTTATGTCTATATAATGCTTTACAGTTGAATTGCTTGCATAAATAATATCTCAATTAACAATCTGTATTATCACCTTTAAAATCACATACATAGATGTTAGGTACTAGAAACTCACATATAGTAACTGGTACAATGGCATTAATTGTGCCTGCTTAAACTAAAGGCATATGTATATATGATCTCTGAGACCTAGAAAGGACCTTTGGGAAGCTATGAGCATAACATCTCCAAAAGCTTTCTAAAGGAAGACAGAGCTTATAATAGAAGAGCTTCCCTCTTTATCGAA
This sequence comes from Choloepus didactylus, assembly GCF_015220235.1. Lineage (NCBI taxonomy): Eukaryota > Metazoa > Chordata > Mammalia > Pilosa > Megalonychidae > Choloepus > Choloepus didactylus. The sequence continues at coordinate 14,023,660 of NC_051319.1, forward strand.
ACTAATACTTATAACCACTACTGAGACTTATAACAGCAATGTTCCAGAAATCTATCTTCTATGGGTGGATGATAAAGTTTGCAGATCCGGCTCCTAGACTGAAAGTATGACCAAACGCCTGTTAAAAAAACAGTTATGAAATAATGAAAATGTTCTATAATTTATCATGGAGATGTATGCAAAACTAAGTGATCATACTGTGAGCCAGCGATTGTAAACTTCAGATGGTTTGTATGGTGTGTGAATGTATCTCAATAAAATCACATTTAAAAAACAAAAAAACCTCCAAACAAGCAAACAAAAAGCACGCAAGCCCATTCCTCAGTGAAACATGAAGAGGCTAGCCCATCACCAGTGGCTGTTTTCTAGCTATCTTTGGTGATCAGTGTATAAATGTGTTAGCAGTAGGATTATTTTATGTGATGGGAATTTTAAAGAAGGCACAGCATTCCATAAATCAGTTTATAAAAAGTCATTTATCAACCTTCCTATTCAGGTCAAATAAAAGTTAAGCCACTGGAATAAATGTCAGGAGATCTGGGTTCTATTTCCAACTCCTGACTAATTTGTAATGTGATTTTAGATAAATGCTTAACTTCTCTAGCTTTCAGGTTCATCACCAGTAAAATGAGGAGGTTGAGCTAGATGATCCCTAGGGTATGTTCCAGCTCAAAAAGTGGAAAGGAAAAAACACATCTTAAATTCATTTTATTAACAAAGGAAATTAAACTATCAGCATGGACTGATTATCTTTTCTACTTATTTACAAAGTTGATAAATCATACTGTGAGACTGGCCCTAAAATTCTTAGAAGTTGGATTTTTCAGGTCAATAAATCTAGCACTTTAATTTTAACTATCAATTTCCCTTCACTTTACTGATATATCTTTCATCTTTAGATCTCAAAAGTTACGGTAAAATCTCGTTTCTTTGTAATACATGATATAATTCATCCCAGTCTGGTGTTTCATCAATTTAACAGTTCTAATTGCCTTATTATCTGCTCTGGTGCAATAGTAAAGCCTCAGAACATTTCATTTACCTTACCAACAAGAAAACCACATATATTTCAACCTTAAGGATATTACCTCCACCTCTTGGATGAGCAGAGGCATGAATAACTTAAGCTCTCTGGAAAGCCAATATAATCTATCACTATTTAACTGTTTGTCAATGTTTATGCCTGTCTCACTCACATTTAATGGGGCTTTTTATTGTTATTTTCCACTATAAAATTTTGAAGACACCTAAATGTCACTAATTCCCTTTTAAGATTAGCATGTACACTGCAATATTCCTTACTTGGGAGACACAGTGCTATGGTGTAAATGCATGGGCTTTGGAGTTAGGTGAACTAACTTACATGGGTTCAAGTCTTAGTTCTGACATTGCTATTTATATGGCCTTAAATGAATTACTTGCCACTCTGGGCCCCAGTTTTTCCAAGTAAAATAGGAAGACTAATGACCATACAACATCATAATGAATATACAATAGGTATAGTTCCTGGTATAATGCCGCATCATAATAGGTATTCAATAACTGTCGGTTATGTCCTTCCCCTACCCACTGGCTCCCAAGGGCTGTGATTCTGCTTGCCAAGATGGCCAGTTTGAAAACAGACTCAAGTCACCAACTATTCCTATAGGTATGCTTCCAAACTGCTAGTTGTAAACTATTTAGTCAGTGCTGAACTCCATGATTCATGAATTCAATATAGCAGGCTGTGATCAACAGTGTTTTAATGGAAGAAAATAGAATGGAACTGCAAATATCAGAGTGCACAAGTAATAAAAATAAGGAACACTTCATTAAACTTTTTATCAATTTTTATATGTATACAGTACATGTATTAGTGTGCTGTGTAATGATGTAAAATAAAACACATTTATGAATTTGAGTTGGATCAAAAAGTTTGAAATACACTGCTCTACAGAGAAGACCAATCAGCTTTGGCTGGATCGTTCCCTTCCCCCACTAGGAAATTATGTATTACTGAACCTTTAAAAATCAACCTTTCAAAGTCAAGAGATTCACAAGTTTTATGTTTACCTGCATTGTTAATGAGACCAAGAAGCAAAAATGATACTCTAGTTCATTGCTTAGAAATGCAATGCTTAACTTAGAAATGCCCCAATATATCCCAGAGTAATTTGGGCAGAAAATAAAAATGTATTTGCAAAGCCCTCTTCAGGGTCTGGAGGAAAATGTGGAAATATTAAACTTCCCCATCTAGGGAATTCTTGATATTCTCACAAGCACTGGGGGCTACCATAGAAGGCTGAGCCCTTGATCTTGGGGCTTGCCCTTATGAAGTGTGTTACTGCAAAGGAGAAGCTAAGCCTACTTAAAATTGTGCCTAAGGGTCACCCCCGGAGAACCTCTTTTGTTGCTCAGATGTGGCCTCTCTCTCTAAGCCATTCTGCAGGTAAACTCACTGCCCTTAACCCTACGTGGGAAATAACTCCCAGTGGTGTAAATCTCCCTGGCAAAGTGGGTCATGACTCATGGGGATGAGCTTGGCCCTGTTATCATGGATTGAGAAAGCCTTCTTGGATCAAAAAAGGGAAGTCAAATGAAACAAAATAAAGTTTCAGTGGCTGAGAGATCTCAAATAGAGTCCAGAGGTCATTCTGCAGGTTACTCTTATCATTATATAGATATCCCTTTTTAGTTTTTAGTGTACTGGAATAGCTAGAAGGAAATACCTGAAACTGTTGAACTGCAACCCAGTAGCCTTTATTTTTGAAGACGACTGTGTACCTATATAGCTTATACTGTGTGATCGTGTGATTGTGAAAACTTTGTGGCTTCCACTCCCTTTATCCAGTGTATGGACAGATGAATAGAAAACTGAGAACAAAAAGTAAATGAATAATAGGGAGGTGTTCCGGTTTGCTAATGCTGTCACTATGCAAAATACCAGAAAAGGACTGGCTTTTAGAACAGGGTTTATTTGGTTACAAAGTTACAGTCTTAGGGCCATAAAAGTGTCCAATCTAAGGTGTCAACAATAGGGTACCCTAGTTGAAGAATGGCTATTGGTGCCCGGAAGATCTCTGTTAGCTGGGAAGGCATGTGGCTGGCATCTGTTGATCCAAGGTTCTGTTCCAGCTCCACTCTTAGTTCCTGTGTATTCTTCAAAGTGTTTCTTTTGGCCGCAGCACATCCTTCTGTCTGTGAACACTTTTATAGGACTCCAGTGATTCAATTAAGATCCACCCTGAATGGGTGGGGTTACACCTCCATGGAAATTATCCAATCAAAGGTTTTGCCCACAGTTGATCACATCTCCATGGACACACTCAAAGGATTCCAACCTAATCAACACTAATACGTCTACCCCCACAAGACTGCATCAAAGAACACGGCGTTTTGGGGGACACAATAGATCCGAACTGGCACAAGAGGGACAGGGAGTATGGGATGTTTTGGGTATTCTTCTTTAACTTTTATTCTTATTCTTTTTTTGTGTGTGGTAATGAAAATGTTCAAAAATTGATTGTAGTGATGAATGCACAACTATATAATGGTATTGAACAACTGATTGTACACTGTGGATGACTGCATGGTATGTGAATAAATCACAATAAGACAGAATTAAATATACATATATGTACACACATACACACACACACACACACACAGAAACAATGAGAAAGGGATTAGTCAAATATATCACAAAAGGGCAACTAAACAGAAAAGGAGGTTGCAATAAAGGAAAGGGACAAAAATCGCTGAAGTAGCTACTGCCATTAGGGTAATAACACTGATTAAACTCCCTAATCAAAAGACACAGATTGGCAGAATGGATTAAAAAAAGCATGGTCCAATTATATGCTGTCTATAAGAGACTCCTTAGACCCAAAGACACAAATAGGTTGAAAGTAAAAGGATGTAAAAAGATACTCCATGCAAATACTAACCAAAAAAAGAGATAGGGTAGTTATACAAATACTGAACAAAACAAGACTTTAAGTAAAAGCTAGAATAAGAGACAAAGAAGGACAAAATATATTAATAAAAGGGTCAATCCACTAAGAAGAAATAACAATCAGAAATATTTATGTACCTAACCATGGTGCCCCAAAATACATGAGGCAAACACTGGCAAAACTGAACAGAGAAAAAGAAACTTCTACAACAAAAGCTGGAGATTTCATCATCAACAGACAGAACATCTAGAAAGAAGATCAATAAGGAAACAGAGAACTTGAATAATATGGTAAATGAACTACACCTAACAGACACATACAGAACACTGCACCCCATAACAGCAGAATATACATTCTTCTCAAGTGCATATTGATCATTCTCCAAGATAGAGACCATGTGTTGGGTCACAAAACAAGTCTCAGTAAATACAAAAATTGAAATCACACAAAGCATCTTCTCCTGCGATAATGCAATGAAACTAGAAATCAATTAACAGGCAGAAAACTAGAAAATCCACAAATATATGGAAGTTAAATAACACATTGAAACAATCAGTGGGTCAAAGAAGAAATTACAAAGAAAATCAGTAAATATCCTGAGATGAAAGAAAATGAGAACATATCAAAACTTATGTGATGCAGCAAAGGCAATGCTGAGAGGGAAATTTATAGCCCAAACCATTAACATTAAAAAAGAAAAGCTGGAATCAAAGACTTAACTACAAACCTGGAGAAACTAGAAAAAGTACAGCAAACTAAACCCAAAGCAAGCAGAGGCAAAGAAATAACAAAGATTCGAGCAGAAATAAGTGAAACAGAGGACCCAAAAATAAATCAATAAAACCAAAAGTTGGTTTTGTCAGAAAATCAGTAAAATTGACAAACTCTTAGGTAGACTGACAAAGACAAAAAGAAAGAAGATGCAAATAAATAAAATCAGACATGACAAGGGGGACATTAACACTGACCCCACAGAAATAAAAAGGATCATAAGAGGATACTATGAGCAACTGTATGCCATCAAACTAGACAACTTACATGAAATGCACTAATTCCTAGAAAAACACAACCTACACTCACTCTAGAAGAAATAAAAGACCTCAAAAGATCAATTACAAGTAAAGATATGAAATCAGTCATCAAAAATCTCCCAACAAAGAAAAGCCCAGGAGCAGATGGCTTCACAGGTGAATACTACCGAACATTCCAAGAATTAATACCAATCCTACTCAAACTCTTCCAAAAAACTGAAGAGGAGTGAACACTTACTTGAAGGACAACATCATTCTAATGCCAAAGCCAGAAAAGGAAATTACAGACCAATTTCTCTAATGAATATAGATGCAAAAATCTTCAATGAAATACTTGCAAACTAAATCTAACAGCACATTAAAAGAATTACACACCATGATGAAGTGGATTTTATCCCTGGTATTCAAGGATGGCTCAACATAAGAAAATCAATTGATATAATACACCACATTAACAAATCAAAGGGAAAAAAATGGTAGATCATTTCAATTGATGTAGGAAAGACATTTGATAAAAAATAGCATATTTTCTTGTCAAAACACTTAGAAAAAAAGGAATTGAAGGAAATTTCCTCAATATGATAAAGGGCATAAATGAAAAACCCACAGGTAACACCATATGCAATGGTGAAAGACTGAAAGCTTTCCCTCTAAGATCTGGAACAAAACAAGGATGTACACTCACCACCATTATATAACAGTGCGCTGGAAGTTCTAGCCAGAGCAGTTAGGCAAGAAAAAGAAAAGAAAGACATCCAAATTGGAAAGAAAGAAGTAAGAAGTAAAACTTTCACTATTTGCAGATGACATGACCCTACACAGAGAAAGTTCTGAAAAACCCAAAACAAAGCTACTAGAGCTAATAAGTGACTTCAGCAACATGGAGGGGTACAAGATCAACATGCAAAAATCAGTAGTGTTTCCATAAACTAATAATTAACAATCTGAGGAGGAAATCAAGAAAAAATTACACTTACAACAGCAACTAAAAGAATCAAATACCTAAGAATAAATTTAAGCAAGGATATAAAGGACTTACACATGGAAAATGACAGAACTGTGCTAAAAGAAATCAAAGAAATCTAAATAAATGGGAGGACATTCCATGCTCATGCCTTGGAAGATTAAATACCGTAAAGAGGTCCTTAACAATACCTTAAATGATTTAAAGATTCAACAGAATCCCAATCAAAATTCCAAAAGCTTACTTTGTGGACATGGATAAGTCAATTATCAAATTTACTTATTTGATATTTTTCAATTATCAAATTGAAAGGGTAATGAGCTCCAAATAGCCAAGAACATCTTGAGAAATGAAGAAAGAATTTGAAGGCCTCATACTTTCTGACTTTAAAGCTTATTACAAAGCTACAGCGATAAAACAGTATGATACTGGCACAAGAACAGACATATAGACCAATGGAATCTAACTGACTATTCAGAAATAAGACTCTCACATTTATGGCCAATTGATTTTTGACAAGGCTGCCACATTCACTCAACTGGGAGAGAATAGTCTCTTCAACAAATGGTACTGAGAGAACTAGATATCCATATGCAAAAGAATGAAAGTAGATCCTAGCTCACATAATATACAAAAATCATATAAGAATCAGGACTAAAAACTCCTATAAGAAAATGTAGTGAAACATCTTCAGGATTTTGTTTTAGTCAATGGTTTTTTAGACATTACACCAAACCGACAAACAACAAAAGAAAAAAATAGATAAATTGGAACTCATCAAATGTTTTGTATCAAAGGACTTTTTCACGAAAGTAAAAAGACAACCTATTTGATGGGAGAAGATATTTAGAAACCTCATATCTGATAAGGGTACAATAACCAGCATATATAAAGGAATTCTACAACTCATCAAAAAAAGGCAAACAACCCATTTAAAATATGGGCAAAAGACTTCAACACCCATTTCTCCAAAGAAGATATATTAATGGCCAAAAAGCATATGAAAAGATGCTCAACATCATTAACTATTAAGGAAATGCAAATCAAAACCACAATGAGATACCACTTCACACCCACTAGAATGTTTATTATTAAAAAAACAGAAAACTACAAGTGTCAGGATGTGGATAACTAGAAACAGTTATTCACTGCCGGTGGGAATGTAAAATGGTACAGCCATTGTGGAAGACAGTTTGACAGTTCCTCAGAAAGCTAAATATAGAATTATCACATGAACTGCAATCCCACTTCTAGGTATGTATCCAAAAGATTTGAAAGCAGGGACTCAAACAGATATTTTCACACAAACATTCATAGCAGCATTAGTCACAATCATCAAAAGTGGGAATCAACCCAAACGCCCACAAACTGATCAATGGATAAATAAAATGTGGTATACACATACAATGAAATATTATTCAGCCGTCAAAAGGAACGAAGCTCTGATATATGCAACAACATGGATAAATCCTGAAGACATGATGTTGAGATAGACTCAAAAGGACAAATATTATATGGTCTCACAGATATAAAACAATTATAATAAGCAAACTCATAGAGTCAGAATCAGGAATATAGGGTAACAAAGGCTGGGTTGGGGTAGGGAATGGGGAGTTAATGTTTTAATTTTACAGTTTCTATTTGAGTTGATGGGAAAGTTTTGGTAGTGGATGGTGGTGATGATTTCACAACAATGTGAAAGTTAATAACTGCACTGAATTATATATATGAATATGATTAAAAGGGGAAATTTTAGGTTGTATATTACTATAATAAAAACAAAAAAACAAACATAAGACTGTAAAACACAAACAGTTGAACCCTATTGTAAACGATGGAGTACAGTAAATAGTACAATTATAGAAATGTTCTTTCATGAATTTTAACAATGTACCACACTAATGCAAGGAATTATTAAAAATAGGATGGTATATTGGAACTATGTAATTTATGCATGGTTTTTCTGCAAAACTATAACTTTTCTAATAAAAAATAAATAAAAAATTAATGTCAACATTTTATATTACAAAGAAAAGAAATAAAACTAATACTAAGTATTTTTATAGAAAGCCATGAATGATGTTTTTCCCTATATGTCACTGGTCTCCAAGAGAATACAGAAGACATTTGGAGATGTTAACATTTGAGAGTATTCTCAGTGAATACCTCTAAAGGTTCACATAATATAATTTTAATGTTGCTGAAATAAAATTCTGAAGGTTATGATTTGTGAAGATAGTATTCAGGAACAAATCACAAATATGGTGAGTGTGACAACTGTTCAGCCTCCACATCTCAATGTAGCTTTGCTGTTATTTTGTCCTTGTGTGTGTAATAATTTTAGTAAAAGGATTAAAAAAAAACAAATAAATAAAAACAAAACACTCTGTTTCTTTGAGAGAAGATCCAGAAAAGAAAGTTATTTGCTAGTGGTAGTAGTAAAAATAAGTGTAGTAGTAAAAATAAGTAGTAAAAAAAAGTAAATAAGTAGTAAAAAATAGTTTTTTTGAATTTGAAAAGACCTCAAATACATCCTTCCACAAAACACAGTCTATTATATTTTCCCCATTTCTGTGCCATCTTCTATCACAATATCAATTTCCAATCATAAATTTCTTAATTGGGCTGAAATCTAGAATAGCTATCAGAGATTCTTAAAGATTTGATAATCGACTACAGAATTAAGGAATTTTATCACGCCATGAGACTTGAAATACTGGTTAGGAGAAATAAATGCCAGTATCAAAAGTTATTGCCCTACTAAAGGATAGCATTTAATGGTTAGAGTGGCATGGACTAAGAGATCCAAACCGTGGGTTGTAAAACCTATTTTGCCACTTAATATCTGTGTGCCCTCCCTTCTGAAAGACATTTAACCTGTTAGTCCAGATCCTTGGAGAAGTAGACACCCAGAAGAGATCAAACTTGCCATGATTTTATTAGGGCAAACACCCATAAGAGAGAATATGGGAAGCTGGGGAAGGCTGGGAGAGTCATCAGACCACAGTGCCAAGTTTGATCCCGAATGAAGGAAAAAGAGGCAGGAAGCATCCCAGACTGCCATGCAGTCTATAGAAGGTTTGGCAAAGCCACTGAGGGGTCCTCAATCCAAAGTCCACTGTGAGAAGAATCTCATACCTCCCAGGAAAAGGCCTTTCTTAGTGTCCCCACTGTGCAATTGTAGCTGCCCATGGCCTGAGCAAAAGAGGCCTGCAGATTTTGGTGCAGAGCAGTCTGCGTGACCTAGGCAGCTAATGTTTAACCTATTGTCTTTGTAAGCCAGTAAAGAGAAAAAGGGTAAACTGACCTTAAAATGTAACTTTAAAATGTGAAACCAGAAGGAAACAGAAGGTGAGAGACTTCTGGTCTCACAAAAGGGCAACAATGTTAATCCAGTCTACCTGCTTCCGGGCCGCAAGTGTCAACACTCTTGTGGTTACTTACAAAGCCCCATCCTATAATTCTTTCCTTCTGGCACCAACCCCCTTAGGAATGCCTTTGTCTTAAACTCTTATAAATGGCTTGCTGTCCTCTTTGCATCATGCGGTCCACATCCCCGCAAACGTGATGCCCACCTGGCCTGAGAGAGCCGTCATGATCTCTCCGTGACTTTTCACCTTGTAAATAAGCCCTGAATACAAGTTCATGTATCAAAAAATGCTCGTTGTCTTCTTTGGCCTCTGGCATAGCCTTCCTGTGCTGTGACTCTCACACCTCCCAAGAAAAGGCCTTTCTTAGTGTCCCCACTGCGCTTAGTCACTGGCTTGCTGTAGCTCATGGGAAGCAAAGCCTTGGAGCAAATGTAGTAATGGGCATTAGCAGCTGGGTTCCTTGATTAATTACACTCCAGGTTGTTGGAGGTCTTGGTCTCATGGTCCCTTCTGGGAGTTTTCACACCTATAAATTCCCAATTTTCATCCTTCCTATTTCATAAGGTTGTGTCTGATAAGGTAGGCACTGAGGATATAATCGTAAACAAGAGCGCTCTGCCCCCAAAGACCTTTCTCTAGTGGAAGATATAAAGAAGCAAAGAGGCCATTAAATACTGTGTGGATCATTCAGATTGCTGTCACATCTGCAAGGATGGGGGCACTACTGGCATGTGGTGGGTAGAGGTCAGAAGGGCTTCTAAACATCCTACAATACAAAGGCTCTATCTCCCCAAATGAATTATCCAGCCCCAAATGTCAAAAAGTACCAAAGTTGGGAAATCCTGCCCTACAGAGGATTCATTACCTTCTCTGGGCTCACAAAGTTCAATAAATATTAAGTAACAATGCTGTTCCCATGCCTTTTACGCTGTCAAAATAAGCAAAAGGAAGCTAAAGCTTGGGGCAGGAAGTGGTGAGAAAATATTTTTTAAAAGCAGAAAGTATTGGTATTCAGCAAATCCAATTTTAACAGGGATATGTGACTGCCTTTTCTTTTTTTGCATTTTTCTCATCACTTATTTGTTTCAAAGTAGCACTTTGTATAATTTTCCTTATAATTCAAAATGATGATGCAAAATTTATCTGAATTCAAAATACTGTCTTAATTGCTAAAATGAATTTAATTTAGACCACAAACTTTATTTATCTAAGGAGAATAACGCTGTGTTCTGAGTGAAGTATCACTTATTTCAAAATTTTATCCATAAAATAAAAAAGTAACTAGTCTGAATTTTCACCATTATGAACCAGAACATCTGTTAAGAAATGTTAAGATAGAAAATATCATATGTTGAAATATATCATGTGCTCAACAGCACTTAAGAACCCTCTCTCAACTAAGAACCGGCAGTGTTGGGCATCAATTTTGGCAAAAACTGAAAAACAAAGTTCTGGGTGGAGAACACTAGTCAATATCTAACATAGTACCTTAGACCTAATAAATGTTCAATAAATAATGATTGAAATAAATCCAGTGATGGAATCCTCAGGCCTCGGAAAATTTATCACAGTTAAGACTGGCCAATAGTATTAGTAACTGACAGGGAGGTACTAGTTACCATCTCACATTTTCTCTCACCAAAACTGTTCAACTCCGTTTACTGGAAAATATTCTTCCCACGGTAAGGAAGACAGGAATTTTCCAGGGTTATGACAGCCACTTAAAACTGCAAGAAAGATAAGCCACTGTATTCTTGCTCTTGGAAAAGGACTGGTTGTCAATATCTTCAAGTTTACTGGTCATCTCTGCTCCAATGATAGTAAAACCTGAATATGAAGGGTGAACAAAAACAACAGGAAATTTCAGCCTGCAGAGACAACGCAAGGTTGCCACTTAAGACTTGCTTCACTGATTAAATTATTTTTGATTTATCAAAACAAATAAAACCATAGCCAAACAGGGACATTAAAGTAGAGAATACTAAAAGAATATGGAAAAATGGATTCACCTTATCTTAATTTTATAGAAATCATCTATTCAAAGATGATGGGAGATTGACTGGTATAACAACATATACTCGACCTTAATCAAAAGACGAATTCTAGCAAAAAAGTATTACCTCAGTACTACCTTTAAAGGTAACCACTATCCTTCAGTAACAAATTCAGCTCCTATGCCTAAATCTGTTTTTTTAGATGCTAACTTGGTAGTCAGGCTAATAAATCCAGAAACTATGCATATAAGGCAATCTCTCACAAACATTTTGCCTCATTTTTTTCTTACTTTTGAAAACATGAGAAACAATGGAATGTATCATTTTTTTCTTGCAGTCACCAAAAATGTACCATCTGGACCACAGATTTAGATAATATGCTTATGTTTTTACTGTAAAGAATTGTCAAAGCTACAAATTTTTGGTAAAGTCTTAATTTATCCAAATCACATATATCACAACATTACTTAATCCAGTCAACATATTCTTCAACATTTACTTACATCACGCAGTTTCTTCAAGATATAATTATTCTAAAAGACAAGTCAAATCTCTAGCTTTATATTAGTTATATATTAGCTTTATAGTCAGAACTTCTACGGAAACATAAGACAACGAAAATCTATCTATCAATCCCTTCTCTAAAGAAGTGCTATAAAAGCAATGCACCTAAACAAAAATTTAAGTTATTTTTCTAACTTGCAGGGATTACATATTAAAGTTTACTTACAACATTTTAGAGGAAATAATACTTTTCAAACCCTCCCTTCTCACACATTCATATACTTACAGGTCAGATCTTTAAGAATTAGATTTATAATACTTATAATTTAAGTCAAATTATTTATAAGACTCATAATTTCCTATGAAATTATACAACTATGTATATGAACTACCTATGAAATTATACAACTAAAAAATGTTTAAAAATTCTGGCCTCAAAACAAATAAGCCTGAGAACCATTACTTTCATTATCTATAACATTCTCTTTATCGGTGAAAAACATTATCAGCATTTTATCCTCCCATATAACATCCTCAAAAAGTTTTAGTTACAGTAATCAAAATGTAATGTAAAATTATTTGTTAAGAATTCTTAAAGACTATGTGGAATCTAAACTTTTAGAGCAATTAGCATTCCTCGTAAGTATTTTGGAAAATCCACTGAACTATAAGAATCAGATATAGCAAGTGGCTCTAACAGTTCACTAATGTATCAAAAGCTTAGAAAACGAATATATAAGTGTTAGTCTTTCTTTAAAAGGCTAACGTCTATTAACAGTTAAAACAGGACACGGTAGGGGGTTAATATGTTGTTGTCTAATTCACTTTCATCAGTTTAAGTACCTATTAGTCCTTATTAGCAATGTGCTAGCAAGGTGCTATTGGTCTTTTAAAGTTTCCTTCTGTTTCTTCTTAAGCCTATTTGGCCAGAAAGCTATCTTGGCAATAATGTTTGAAGTATGAAGTTCAAATCTGTATTTTTGTTTAGATTTTAGATTTTTGTATTTGAAAAATGTTTTCGCCTGTTAGTACTCTATTCAGAAGTAAAGTAATTGAAATTAACACGTCTGTATGCCTAATTTGTTTTTATCTTGTAAATTTAAACGATAGAGAAAGTACTCTCCAAAACTTCTCCAACAGGGAGAAATCAAATTGAATCTTCTCAGAAATCAAAGCTACTCACATGCAAGCACTCCTGTAAGTAAAACCAAGGTCATCAAAATACTAATGTAGAAATGAATGCAAAATGAATATTCACTAAGTAAAGCTAGCCTGTTTTTTAAACTTAGTTTCAAGCATAACCAAAGGTTATTCCTTGGATATCACAAATTTATTGACTAAAAACTGAAATCAAAATGATAAAACTGAAAATTTTGATAAAAGTTTTCTAAAGCTAGTTCCAAGGACCAAACTGGGACTTAAAAACAAACAAAAACAACCCAATTTAACAGTTTAGAACAGAAAGTCACTCCGAAGAATTCACATTTGTAAAATGAGAGTGTCATATACTAATATAGAAAGCTTTCCAGTTCTGGCTCTACCAGTAATTGGCTGGGTTATCTGAGCAAATTACCTACCTGTCTTGTATGTTTCTGTGTGTATACATGTGAGACAGAAACAGGAAAAATGAAAAAGAGAAAGAGCAAAAGTGAAAAAGAGAAAAAGAGAATGAGAATATGTAAAAATCTCTACAGGGTACTCTTTGTTAGTTCTACATTTTGTTTCAAAAGGAAAACAATTTCTCCCTTTAGGTCTGCATTCAGAAGTGAAACTAATTTAAATTGTTTAGAATACCTGTATGAATATGACTAATGTGTTCTTGTAATTTTCAACACTGTGGAAAGTGCTTTCCCCCAAAAATCAAAACATACTTAGTCATTTCCATTTCTTCTACTGATTTACAGTTTAATGCTTTCCTGACAAAAGCTATTAAACAACATGTTAACAAAATACTGTATTAAATCATTAGTGGAATTATAAATAGAACTTTTTGGAAGACAACTTTCCAATAGCTCTGAAAATTCAAAGCACATATACCCTTTGAGCCAGCAACTCCATTTGTAGGAATGTATGCAGACATACCTGACATACCTGCACATTTTCAAAACTATATAGATAACAAGGAAATTCACTGCAGCACTTTCCAAAACAGTGAAATAGTGGAAACAGTATAAAGGTCCATTAATGGAGGACTGATTAAAAACAAACTATGTTACATTCATACAGAATACTTTGCAGCCATTAAAAGGGATGAGGCTGCTCTACATGTTCCAATATGGAAATTAAGTATACAAAAACTTCTTATCAGAGTTTAGATGCCCTGCCTTGATCAAGGTGGCCAAGTGAGATGTTTCAGGACTGCTGCCCCACTACAGAAGCTTTGAACAACCAGCAAGAACTGGCAGAAACATCTTTCTAAAAGCTCCAGAAAACAGTTAAAAGGACTGCAGTAACAGGGCAAGCCCCAAGGCAAGAGAAAAGTCACTTAAAAACAGTAAGGATTTCAGGGCACCCTGGCTAACTCTCTTCCATCTCCTTACCTGCTCAGCACTCCCAGTACAGATCTCTGGTGCCAGTTCTGAAGGGAGCAGAGTAACTCTCCTGCACATGCTGGGAGCATATCTGGCCCAATCTCTCTGGTGATGGTCTGATGGACTCGCTGTCCCAGAACTTGCCCTTCATGAAGAAGGCAGCTCGCTGAGCTCACCTACAGAATACTGTAGGAGAGCAGTCAAGCTGTGTAGCCTGGGACAACAGATTGCTGGCTTAGAATGGACAGTTCAGTACCCAGAACGATGAGGAAACCATTTCCTAGGGAAGAAGAGAAGAGGAGGCATTCATATCCTATTCATTTAAAAGGCTGAATGCCCAGATTTCAAGAAAAGATTGCAAAACATACAAAGAAACGGGAAGTGGTGACCCAGACAAAGAAGATTAAAGCATTAGACACCATCAATGAGGAGAATCAGGCCTGGGGCATTCCAAAGACATTAAAATACGGTCCTAAATATACGCAAAAAGCTAAAAGAAAAGTAGACAAAGAACTAAAGGGAATCAGGAAAATGACAGATGAACACAAAGAGAATATAAATAGAGAGGTGGAAATTACAAAAAGGAACCAAACAGCTGAAGACCACAGTAACGGAAATTAAAAATTCCCTAGAGGGATTCAATAGCAGATTGGAGCCGGCAGAAGAAAGAATTGGTGAGCTTGAAAATAAGACAATTCAAATTGTCCAGTCTGAACAGAAAAAAACAAATAATGGAGAAAAGTGAACAGAGCCTGAGGAACCTGTGGGACACTATCAAGTGTATATGCATGTGGAGTCCCAGAGGGAGAAAGGGGCAAAGAGAATAATCAAAGAAATAAATTCCCAAATTTAACAAAAAAATGAATATAAAAATCCAAGATGTTCAATGAACTCCAAACAGGATACCCCAAAGCAGACCCGTGCCGCCCCATATTATAATCAAACTGTCAAATGCCAAAGATAAAGAATTCTGAAAGCCACAGGAGAGAAGCAATATGTCACATACAAGGGAGCTGCAATAAGATTAAGGGCCAATTTCTCTTTGGAAACATAGGGACAAAAAGGCAGTGGTAAGACATATTTAAGTGCTGAAAACAAAAAAATGCCAACCAAGAATTCCATGTCCAGCAAAACTGTCTTTCAAAAACGAGGGAAGAACTGACATTCCCAGATAAAGAAAAGCTGAAGGACTTTGTCACCACTAGGCTGGCACTACAAAAAATGGTAAAGGGGGGAGTTCTACAGGTTGAAAGGAAGGAACACTAGACAACTGACTAGAGTCACATGAAGAAATAAAGATCTCTAGTAAAGATAATTACATGGTAAATATAAATACCAACACTACTCTATTTTTTATTTGTAACTCTACTTTTTATGTCCCACAGGATCTAAAAGGCAAATACATAAAATGTAATGATAAATCAATGGTTTTGGACTCCTAATATATAAATATGCTATTTTCAACAAGAACTACATGAAGGTGCAGGGACGGAGGGGTAATGGAACATAGCATATGTATGCTGTTGAAGTTGTTAAGCTGACACAGAAGCAAACAAGACTGTCATAGACTTAGGATGTTAAATTTAAGTCCAATGGCAACCACAAAGAAAATATGAGAGAATATGCAAATTCAGAGTCTGAAAGTAGACTACAGGTTACCAGGGGTGGGCGCCAGGGTCAATGGGGAGTTAATGAAAAATGAATGTAGGGATTCTATTTGGGATGAAGGGAAAGTTATAGTCATGATGGTGTAAGGGTACCGAAACATTGTGAATGTGATTAATTCCACTGAATGGTATGCTTGGGAGGGCTTGGGATGGGAAGGGTTGTATATACGTGTCCATATTTAAAAATGAAAGAGAAACGAAAGAGATGATAACAATTAAATGCAATACACGATATTGGATGGGATCGAAGAACAGAGAGGAAAAGACTCAAAAGGACATCATTACAGGGAGAAATGAGAAATTCACAAATAAGTGGAAATTAAACAATGTATTCTTAAGCAGCCAATGGGTCATAAAGAAATGACAAGGGATATTAGGAAATATCCTGAGGTGAATGCAAATGGAAACACCAACATACCAAAACATATGGGATGCAGTACAGGGAGTGCTGACAGGAAAATTCAGAGTACTAAATACCTACATTAAAAAAGACGAAAGATCTCAAATCAGAAACTGTGTGATCTAGAAAAAGAAGAGAAAACTAAACCCAAAGGGAGATGAAGGAAGGAAATAACAAAGATGAGGATGGAGATAAATGAAACAGAGATTTAAAAAAAAAAAGAATCAACAAAACCAAAAGTTGGTTCATTGAAAAGATCAATAAAATCGAAACACCTTTAGCTACACTGACCAAGGAAAAAAAGAGAAAGGATACAACTAAAATTAGAAATAAAAAGGGGAACATTACTACTGATCCCACAGAAATAAAAATGATTGTAAGAGGATATTATAAATAATAGGCCAACAAATTAGACAACCTAGATGAAACAGACACACAATACCTACATTAACTCTAGAAGAAACATAAGATCTCAACAAACCAACTAGTTTATACTAATAAACTGAATCCAACAGCACTGAATCCACAGTGTACCAAAGGCCTAAATATAAGAACCCAAACTATAAGACTCCTGAAAGAAAATACACAGAAGCATCTTCAGGACCTTGTGTTAGTCAATGATTTCTTACACTTTACACCCAAAGCACAAGCAACAAAAGAAAAAATAAATAAATGGGAACTCATCAAAATTAAAAACTTCTGTTCCTCAATGGACTTTATCATGAAAGTAAAAAAACAACCTACACAATGGGAGAAAATATTTGGAAACCACATATCCAATAAGGGTTTAATATCCAGAATACATAAAGAAATCCTATAACTCAACAACCAAAAGACAAAAACCCAATTAAAAAATGGGCAAAAGACATGAATAGACATTTTTCCAAAGAAGATACACAAATAGCCAAAAAGCACATTAAAAAACACTCAACATCATTAACCATTGGGGAAATGCAAATCAATACTACAATGAAATACCATTTCACACCCACTAGAAAGGCTACTTTTCAAAAAACTGAAATTAATAAGCACTGGAGAGGATATGGAGAAATAATAACACTCGTTCATTGTTGGTGAGATTATAAAGTGGTGCAGCCTCTGTGGAAGACAGTTTGGTGGTTCCTCAGAAAGTTAAGTATAGAATTACCATATGACCAAACAATCCCTCGTCTAGGTATACACCCAAAATAACTGAAAGCAGGGACTCAAACAGATATTTGCATGCCAATGTTCATAGAGGCATTATTCACAATTGCCAAAAGATGGAAGCAACCCAAGTGTCCTTCAACAGATGAACAGATAAATGAAATACAGTATATACATAGAATGGACTATTAATCAGCCATAAAAAAGGAATGAAATTCTGATACATGCGACAACATGGATGAACCTTGAAGACATTATTGAGTGAAACGCGCCAGACATAAAAGGACAAATATTTTATGAGCTCAGTGATATGAAATAATTAAAATAAGCAAACCCATAGGCTCTGAAAGTAGAATGTAGGTTACCAGGTACCAGGGCGGGAGAAAGGAATAGAGAATTAATGCTTAAATTTTACAGAGTTTTTATTTGGGTTGATGGAAAAGTTTTGGTAATGGATGGTGGTGATGGTAGCACAGATTTGTAAATATAATTAACAGCACTGAATTCTATATTTGAATGTGGTTAAAGGGGAAATCTTAGGTTGTATGTATATTACTAGAATAAAGATTTTAAAACAATAACATATGATTGTACACCACAGTGAACCTTAACGTAAACCATGGAATATAGTTAATAATTACAAAAATGTTCTTTCATCAACTGTCACAAATCTGCCATATTAATGGTTAATAATGGGAGTTAATAATAGAGTGGTATTTGGGAGCTTTGTATTTTATGCATAATTTTTCTATAAACCTACCACCTTTATAATAAAAAAAGAGATATTAGAAATAAGAAAAAGTGAAATACAGAAGGTAAAATTTATACCAATGTTAAATTTCTTGACCTTGATAACTGCGTGTAAGGTGATTACATAAGTGAACATCTTTGTTCACAGGAAATGTACATGGAAGTATTAGTGTTCAAAGAACAAGATGTATACAATCTGTTCTCAAATGTTCAAAAGACAGACAAAGAGACAGATAGATATAGCAACGTTGACAAATGTTAAAACTGGTAGAGCTGATTATCTAGGGGGATAGGGTATGTTAAAGTTCTCTGTATGAGGTTTGTATTATTTTTGCACCTGTCCTGTAAATTTGAAATTATTTCAAAGTAAAAAGTTAAAAAGAAAATGTCCAGCAAGTATACTATCATTTATTTTTGTTTTTAAACATATAAATACAAATACTTGTGCATGCACAGAGTATCTCTGGAAGGATACACTCAGAAAATGAGTAATGATGCTGGCTCTGGGAGAGGACAACTGGGTGGCTAGCAGAAAGGAGTGGAGAACTCATATGTCAGTATACCTTTGGAATTTTGTACCGTGTATATATTACTTATTCTAAAAATTGTTCTAAAGTATTTTAAAATGTATTTAAGTATTAAAGGGATATGAAGAATAAGACACTGCCTTGATGGAGCTTACATTCCAGTGGAAGTTAATATACACTAGTGTAGTAGCTGGAGAGAGT
Organism: Choloepus didactylus; assembly: GCF_015220235.1. NCBI lineage: Eukaryota > Metazoa > Chordata > Mammalia > Pilosa > Megalonychidae > Choloepus > Choloepus didactylus. The sequence continues at coordinate 14,042,681 of NC_051319.1, forward strand.
GTACTCCAAATAATGCAATAATTAGAGATCAATTTTCATATCACTATCCAGAAGTAAGTGAAACAGTCTGAGTTCCCCTAAAATAGATTAGCAGTAGGAAGAGAGAGCAGTAACAGACATAAGTAGGAACTATTAGAAGCAGAAATAGTAAGATGCACATTAATGGCTGACAGTATCAAACCAAAATAGAAAGAAAAAGTTTAAAGTACACATGAAACCAAGTTATCATGCAATATAATTCAAGCATTCTCCAATTAAGTTATACTGCAGAGATGTTCATTTATAATCAGGTTTTTGAAGATCTCAGTAGGCATTTATACTAAGGTACCTGAGTTAAGCCTCATACTAGTCCTACTTAATGTATTTCAATGTGCATGAAACACTGTTCAAGGAATACCATGTATACCATGTATAAAATTCAGAATTCCAACTCGGATGCCAAGAGTGTCTCTATTTACTACAGTCCTTGTCATAGAAGTGGTGAGACTCTTCTACCTTCTAGAAGGTAGGATTAGGGGACTGGACCAGAAGCAAGGACAGAGTCTGTGAGAACCAAGTGTTGGGACACCAAGGCAAGATAGTTTATCTGTCCTTTCCTTCTCCTCTTCATCCCCCCAATCAGAAAACAGTACTGAAGTGGAAAAGCTGGGAGGTGAGGGACAGGGATAAAGACAGCAAATTTTTAGCTTCTCTACCTCTGATACTGCAATCAGACCCCAATACAGTACAGAAATTAGGGTAAAAGAGGAGCAGTACAATCTACAAAAAGATACAAGCCAGAAGGAAGGAAATACCCAGCCAGTACACTAAAGGAAATCACTCCTAAATAATACATAGATAAACATAAATTAGGATTAGAATATAGAATTAGGCTATACGAATTTGTACTTTATGGCAAGTAACAAATTTCCAATACAAAGGGATTTAAACAATATGAGATTTTTTCAGTTTGTCAACTAAAATCCAGAGGAGGATCTGCTTCAAGGTTGTTTGACCTAGCAGTTCAACAAGATCATCAAGAATGTTACTTTTTGTCTCTTTACTCTGCCATCCATTGTACAAATTCATCCCATGGTCAAATCCCCTCATGCATAATTAGTTATACATAAAAAAGTACTTCTGCCCCAGAATTCTAAGCAAGAGTTCTGAAATATACCCTGTTTAGCTCCACTTAAATTGAGGAGCTTAAATCCCTCAGAGACCTACTCCCAAAGCTGAAGGTGGGGCAGTTAGTTTCTCTTAAAGAATATGGGCTGTGTGTATGTGGGGAAAGACAGTGTCTACTGGAATGAAAATACGGGTAGATACCAAGAGAAGAGAAAATAAATATTGAAGTAGCCACAGTATCCTCTACAAAATGTTCACAATGATGATCCAGAGCCAACACAAATACTATGTACAACACTGACTGTTTTGTAAAAAGAGTGGTTCTTAGGATTTTCTATTTTATAAACAAACAGCAGCCAAAGTTAGCTCCTGAGATCACTTCTATTAATCTAATCCTAGAAATGCTACAGTAGTTCAAAAAGAACAGCATAAATATAGAAAATAAATAACAAAAATGAGACCTACAAATTTTCTTTGTAATTCCTGTGGGATATATAAAATAAGATATAAATAAATGAAAATCAATACCTTGCTCTTGGTTGGAGGGGACTAGGTAGCAAATTGAAGTATGTATCTGCCAGAATTTTAATTCTATGGCAGTGACAATTACAAAACCATACAGAATTGGTTTAAAAATTAAACACCATTATCAGTAATTCTTTCTCTAGAAACGCTGCACCCAAACTTAAGAATTTCATGTATGATAAATCAGAATTAACATAATATGTAAACAAATCATCTGAAGAATAATCTTGCTGGACTTCTTTGGTCTCAGTTCTCGACCCACGAAGCACCAAGAGGGTTTTCAAGAGCCAGCATCCAGAACTCTATCTGCAGGCCTCCCCTAACCTCCTAGCCACCCTTCCCTGGCTGAATAGCCTTGGAAATGGATAGAGTTGCCCTTTCCAAAGGACACCTACCACCACATCTCCCTCAAGTAAAAATCATGGATTGGCTGGCACATACCCTGTTCTACAGCAGGAGGAAGGAGATAGTTTATGTGATTCTGAGGCTGGAGCCCTGCACTCCTTTCCCTTTGCTCCTTAACTTTGGGGATGCTTGTGTAAAAATATAATTAAAATAATTTAATATTTTTTTCTAAAATGAAATGTAAACAAAAACAACACCGGAGTCAATATTGGAGTCAAATTAGGAAGTCTATCAAGTATTAGACTGGATATGGGTCAATAAAAAGAACTCTCATATAATGCAATTGGGAATACTGTTAAGAAGTCAATTCTACCCGAAGCAATAATGCAGATTCAACACAATTCCAATCAAAATTCCAACAAACTTCTTTGGAGAAATGGAAAAACAAATCATCAAATTCATATGGAAGAGTCAGAAGCCCGGAATAGCCAAAACCAATTAGAATGGCTGCCATTAAAAAAACAGGAAACTACAAATGCTGGAGAGGATGTGGAGAAACTGGAACTCTTACTCATTGCTGGTGGGATTGTATAATGGTTCAGCCACTCTGGGAGACAGTTTGGCAGTTCCTCAGAAAACTAGATATCGAGTTACCCTACAATCCAGCAATTTCACTTCTTGGTATTTATCCAGAGGAACTGAAAGCAGTGACACGAACAGATATTTGTACACTGATGTTCACAGTGGCACTGTTCACAAATGCCAAGGGATGGAAACAACCTAAATGTCCTTCATCAAACGAGTGGATAAACAAAATGTGGTATATACACACAATGGTATACTATGCAGCAGTAAGAAGGAACAATGTCGTGAAACATATGACATCATGGATGAATCTTGAAGACATAATGCTGAGTGAAAAAAGCCAGACACAAAAGGAGAGATATTGTATGTTACTACTAATGTGAACTCTGTAAAAAATGTAAAGTAAGTGTCTCATATTGTAGAATACAGGGGACCTAGAGATAGACAGCAGCTAGGGAAGGGGGAACAATACTCTAATAAGAACAGACAAGATATGGAGGGTCATCTTAATGGTATGGGAATGATCAGGTGTGACTATGGTTCATTAATTTTCTTTTGGTATGGTAGGAGTATATTGGAAGGAATGAAGTTATTTCAGGATGTTTGTTTTTACCATTGCTTTGCTTTGTTTTGTTTGGGGGTGTTTTTTTGTTTGATAAAGTAATTTTTAAAAAAACACTTTCTGATTTTAAAACTTATCACAAAGCTACAATAATCAAAACAGTGTGGTATTGGCACAAGGACAGACAACAGACCAATGGAATGACTTTGAGAGTTCAAAATCAACCCTCATATCTTTGGCCAACTGATCTTTGACAAAGGTGCCAAGTATACTCAAGAGAGAAAGAACAGTCTCTTCAACAAATGGTGCTGGGAAAACTGGATAGCCATATGCAAAAAATCAAGATGGACCTCAGTCTCACACATATTCAAAAATTAACTCAGAATGGACCAAATACCTAAATATAACAAGAACCCAAACTATAAAACTCATAGAAGAAAATATAGAGAAATGCCTTCAGGACTGTGTGTTGTTAGGCAGTGCTTTCTTAAACTTTATGCCAAAAGCCCCAGGAAAAAAAGAAAAAATAGATTAATGGAACTTTATCAAAATGAAAAACTTTTGGGCAGCAAAGAACTTTATCAACAAAGTAAAAAGACAACCTACAGAGGAAAGGACAAGATGGCGGCATAGAGAGGTGTGGAATTTAGTTAGTCCCATGGAGCAACTAATAAACAATGAGGACAACTAGTAAATGATCTGGAAAAACTGCTAGGGAACAACCGTGACTGCCCACACATCGTACACCAAACTGGACTGGATGGAATGGCTAAGATCGCAGCATAAAATCTGTAAGTAAAAACTGCGAATCCGCACCGGGAGCACCCTCCCTCCATGGAAGGCTGAGCTGCAAGACCTCACTCTGGGAGAAAGCAGCATTCTTGGAGCAAGCAAATATAGCTCAGTCCAGCTCCAACTGGGGTTTTAATTAACAAAACTGTACTGCTGAACACAAGCTACAAACACAAAACCCTAGTAAGCAGCGAAGAACCCTGAGGTCACTCTCAGTGGAGACGAGGTGGGGTTGATGGAAAAAAAAAATTAATTAAAAAAAAAAAGAAAAAACACACAGGCTTTTTAAAACTGACCTTGGAGAGCCAGAGGACAACAATGCCCCAGGAGAGGGAGTCCAGAGGACTGGGTGCTCTATCTGACCGAAGGGCGAAACCAGGGGGCCATGGACTGTCTCTGAAAAGGGGCTTTCTTTCCCTTTTTCTCTCTCTCAATCGGAGTGGCCATTTTCAGTTCACAGCACTCTGACCCAGACGGGGGTGGAGTTACAGAGTCAAAGAGACAAAGGAACTATTCAAATGCAGAAGATAGCTCCCTAGAGGGTGTATCTTTCCTAAGAGGAAGGAGGTGAGCCCAGCTTTAGGGCTGGCCTGCCCTTCAGAACTCAGACCCCAGGGCCTGGAGCAAAACAGTCAAAACAGAAACAAACTAAGCTAAGAATTAAAGGAGCCACACCTCCTTACACCAGTCAGGAGCTGCAGGCTGACAGATGCCACCTGCTGGGCAGGTTAGGAAAAGCACAGTGGCTAGACGCCTCACAGGAAAATCTGTCCATCTTCTAACACACACCCTCAGGGAAAACTTGACTCTGAATACAATCCCACTCTGAGACCTGAACCTGGTCTGGTCTGGGAAAATCTGACTGTGGTAACCAAGGAAACCAGATGCCTAAACAACAGAAAACTACAAATTATATTAGGAAAAATGAAGCTATATGGCCTAGTCAAAGGAATAAAATTACACCTCAATTAAGACAGAGTTAAGATATTGTTTCACTGCAATGAAACAATCAAAGATTTTCAAAGAAATATGCTAAATCATATCAAAAACCAAGTCAATGAGTTCAGGGAAAATATGGCAAAAGAGAAAAAGATATAAAGAAAACACTAGGTAAACATTAAGGTAGAAATAAAAAGTGAAAAAACTACTGGCAGTTCTATGGAAATGAAAGGAATGACACAAGAGAGGAAAAACAATGGAGACATACAAAAGCATATTTCAAGAGGCAGAAGAAAACACTTAGGAACTGGAAAACAAGACACCTGAAATCCTACACAAAAAAGAAGAGACAGGGAAGAGAAGGGAAAAATATAAGCAATGTCTCAGGGAACTGAATGACAACATGAAGCACATGAACGTACATGTCATGGGTGTAACAGAAGGAGAAGAGAAGGGAAAAGGGGCAGAAGCAATAATAGAGGAAATAATCAATAAAAATTTCCCATCTCTTATGAAAGACATAAAATTACAGATCCAAGAAGCACAGCATACCCCAAACAGAATAGATCTGAATAGGCCTACGCCAAGACACTTAATAATCAGATTATCAAATGTCAAAGACAGAGAGAATCCTGAAAGCAGCAAGAGAAAAGCAATCCTTCACATACAAAGGAAGCTTGATAAGACTATGTGTAGATATCTCAGGAGAAACAATGGAAGCAAGAAAGAAGTAGTGTTAAATTTTTAAGATACTGAAAGAGAAAAACTGCCAACCAAGAATCCTATATCCAGCAAAACTGTCCTTAAAATATGAAGGAAAGTTGAAAATATTCTCTGAAAACAGAGAATGACAGAGTTTTTGAACAAGATACCTGCTCTACAAGAAATACTTAAGGGAGCACTACAGACAGACAGGAAAAGACAAGAGTGAGAGGTTTGGAACACAATTTGGGGTGATGGTAGCACCATAATTTAAGTACATTGAACAAAGATGACTGTGAGTATGGTTGAAAGCAGAAGGTTAGGAGCATGTGGGACACCAGAAGAAAAGAGGAAAGATAAAGATTGGGACCGTATAACAGTGAAACCTAGAGTGCTCAACAATTGTGATAAAATGTACAAATATGTTTTTAAATGAGGGAGAACAAATGAATGTCAACCTTTCAAGGCGTTAAAAACATCGAGGACTGGCGGTTTAATGTGCCGAGCCCTCTATCACAGGACTTGCCCTTATGAAGCTTGTCACTGCAAAGGAGAAGCTAAACCTGCTTATAATTGTGCCTAAGAGTCTCCCCCTGAGTACCTCTTTGTTGGTCAGATGGGTCCCTCGCTCTCATGGTCCTCTCTCTCTAGCTAAGCCAACTTGGTGGGTACTCACTGCCCTCCCCCCACATGGAATCTGACTCCCAGGGGTGTAAATCTCCCTGGCAACGCAGGATATGACTCCTGGGAACGAATCTGGACCTGACATCGTGTGAACGAGAACATCTTCTTGACCAAAAGGGAAATGCAAAATGAAATGAAATAAAGTTTCAGCGGCTGAGAGATTCCAAATGGAGTCGAGAAGTCACTCTGGTGGGCATTCTTACGCACTATATTATATAGATAAACCTTTTTAGGTTTCAATGCGTTGGAACAGTTAGAAGCACATACCTGAAACTATCAAACTGCAACCCAGCAGCCTTGACTCTTGAAGATGATTGTATAGCAATGCAGCTTATAAGAGGTGACAGTATGACTGTGAAAGCCTTATGGATCACACTCCCTTTATCTAGTGTACAGATGGATGAACAGAAAAATGGGAACAAAAAACTAAATGAAAAATAGGGTGTGGGGGGTGTTTTGGATGTTCTTTACTTTTATTTTTCCTTATTTTCAGTTTTTCTGATACAAGAAAAATGTTCCAAAAATAGATTGGGGTGATGAATGCACAACTGTATGATGTGAACAACTGACTGTACACTTTGGATGACTGTATGGTACGTGAATATATCTCAATAAAACTGAATTCTAAAATGGGGTGGATTCGGGGGAAAATACAATCAATGCAAATTAGAGACTATAATTAACAGAAACATTGTATTATGCTTCCTTTAATGTAACAAAGGCAATATACCAAAGCTAAATGCATATAAGGGAGGGGTATGGGACACTTGGCATTGGTGATGTTGTCTGACTCTTTTAACGTACTGTAGTTTAATTCTATCTTTCCTTGTGTTGCTTTTTAGCTGTCAGTTTTTTTTCTTTCTTTTTCTTCTGTTTACCTTCTTTGACTCTTCCTCCTTCTTTGTAGAAGAAATGGAAATGTCCTTATATAGATAGTGGAGATGATGGTGAATGCATAAATACGTGATTACACAGGGAACCATCGACTGTTTACTAAGGATGGAATGCATGGTGAGTGAACAAAACCATCTTAAACAAACAAACAAACAAAAAATGGGTTGATGAAGAAAACTTGAGGGCACTATACTGAGTGAAATAAGTCAGACACAAAAGGATAAATATTGTATGGTCTCACTGATATGAACTCATATAATATGTAAACTCATAGACATGAAATATAAGTTACCAGGATACAGAACAAGGCTAAAGAATGGGGAGCAGTTGCTTATTATGAACAGAATGTTTAGGTTGAGCTTAAGTGTTTGGAAATGGACAGAGATCACGGTAGCATGTTATTGTGAGAATAACTAACAGTGCTGAATGATGTGTGAATGTGGTGGAAAGAGGAAGTTTAGAGTCACATATGTCACCAGAAGGAAAGTTGGAGGTTAAAATATGGGAATGATAAAACAGTGAATCTTGTGGTGGACAATGTCCGTGATTAATTGTACAAATACTAGAAATCTCTTTCATGAACTAGAACAAATGTATGACACTATAACTAGAAGTTAATAATAGAGGGGTATATAGGGTAAAAATATACCTATTGCAAACTATGTACTACAGGTAGTAGTATATTAACATTCTTTCATCAACAGTAACAAATGTACTATACCAATACTATGAGTCAATAATGAAGGAGGGGTGGTTAGGGGAATGGGAGGATTTGAGTTTTCTTTTTTGTTTTTATTTCTTTTCTGGAATAATGGATGCACATCTGTATGATGGTACCATAGGCAACCGACTGTGCACTTTGGATGACTGTATGGTATGTGAACAATCTCAAAATTGAATTAAAAAAAAAAAAGACAACCTATATAATGGGAGAAAATATTCAGAAACTATAGATCTGATAAAGGCTTAATATCCAGTATAAAGAACTTCTACAATTCAACAAAAAGCAAACCAATTAAAAAAAATTGAAAAAAAAAAAGACCTGACTAGACATTTCTCCAAAGAAGATAAACAAATAGCCAATAAGCACATGAAAAGATGCCTAAAGTCATTAGCCATCAGAGAAATGCAAATCAAAATTACAATGAGATAGCATTTCACATCCACCAGAATGGTTACTATTGTTTTTTTTTTTTTTTTTTTTTTAATCATCATTTTATTGAGATATATTCACATACCACGCAGTCATACAAAACAAATTGTACTTTCGATTGTTTACAGTACCATTACATAGTTGTACATTCATCACCTAAATCAATCCCTGACACCTTCATTAGCACACACACAAAAATAACAAGAATAATAATTAGAGTGAAAAAGAGCAATTGAAGTAAAAAAGAACACTAGGTACCTTTGTCTGTTTGTTTGCTTCCCCTACTTTTCTACACATCGATCCATAAACTAGACAAAGTGGAGTTTGGTCCTTATGGCATTCCCAATCCCACTGTCACCCCTCATAAGCTACATTTTTATACAACTGTCTTCGAGATTCATGGGTTCTGGGTTGTAGTTTAATAGTTTCAGGTATCCACCACCAGCTACCCCAATTCTTTAGAACCTAAAAAAGGTTGTCTAAAGTGTGCGTAAGAGTGCCCACCAGAGTGATCTCTCGGCTCGTTTTGGAATCTCTCTGCCACTGAAGCTTATTTCATTTCCTTTCACATCCCCCTTTTGGTCAAGAAGATGTTCTCCATCCCACGATGCCGGGTCTACATTCCTCCCCGGGAGTCATATTCCACGTTGCCAGGGAGATTCACTTCCCTGGGTGTCTGATCCCACGTAGGGGGGAGGGCAGTGATTTCACCTTTCAAGTTGGCTTAGCCAGAGAGAGAGGGCCACATCTGAGCAACAAAGAGGCATTCAGGAGGAGACTCTTAGGCACAAATACAGGGAGGCCTAGCCTCTCCTTTGCAGCAACCGTCTTCCCAAGGGTGAAACTTATGGTAGAGGGCTCAACCCATCAAACCACCAGTCCCCTATGTCTGTGGTCATGTTAGCAACCATGGAGGTGGGGTAGGCGAATACCCCTGCATTCTCCACAGGCTCCTCAAGGGGGCACTACATCGTTTTTTTTTTTTTTTTTTTTTTTCCTTGTTTGTCTTTTTTCTTTTTTTTTTTTTTAACTTTCCCTTCTTTTTTCAAATCAACTGTATGAAAAAAAAAGTTAAAAAGAAAACAAACATACAATAAAAGAACATTTCAAAGAGACCATAGCAAGGGAGTAAGAAAAAGACAACTAACCTAAGATAACTGCTTAACTTCCAACATGTTCCTACTTTACCCCAAGAAAGTTACATACTATAGCAACATTTCAGTGAACTTGTTCCTACTACATCCATCAGAAATTAACAGACCATAGTCATTTCTGGGCATCCCCAGAACGTTAAATAGCTTATCTGTTCTTCTTGGATTATTGTTCCCCCTTCCTTAATTGCTCTCTACTGCTAGATCCCCTACATTCTACATTATAAACCATTTGTTTTACATTTTTCAAAGTTCACATTAGTGGTAGCATATAATATTTCTCTTTTTGTGCCTGGCTTATTTCGCTCAGCATTATGTCTTCAAGGTTCATCCATGTTGTCATATGTTTCACCAGATCGTTCCTTCTTACTGCCGCGTAGTATTCCATCGTGTGTATATACCACATTTTATTTATCCACTCATCTGTTGATGGACATTTGGGTTGTTTCCATCTCTTGGCAATTGTGAATAATGCTGCTATGAACATTGGCGTGCAGATATCTGTTCGTGTCACTGCTTTCCGATCTTCCGGGTATATCCCGAGAAGTGCAATCGCTGGATCGAATGGTAGCTCTATCTCTAGTTTTCTAAGGAACTGCCAGACTGACTTCCAGAGTGGCTGAACCATTATACAGTCCCACCAACAATGAATAAGAGTTCCAATTTCTCCACATCCCCTCCAGCATTTGTAGTTTCCTGTTTGTTTAATGGCAGCCATTCTAACCGGTGTTAGATGGTATCTCATTGTGGTCTTAATTTGCATCTCTCTAATAGCTAGTGAAGCTGAACATTTTTTCATGTGTTTCTTGGCCATTTGTATTTCCTCTTCAGAGAACTGTCTTTTCATATCTTTTGCCCATTTTATAATTGGGCTGTCTGTACTATTGTCATTGAGTTGTAGGATTTCTTTGTATATGCAAGATATCAGTCTTTTGTCAGATACATGGTTTCCAAAAATTTTTTCCCATTGAGTTGGCTGCCTCTTTACCTTTTTGAGAAATTCCTTTGAGGTGCAGAAACTTCTAAGCTTGAGGAGTTCCCATTTATCTATTTTCTCTTTTGTTGCTTGTGCTTTGGGTGTAAAGTCTAGGAAGTGGCCTCCTAATACAAGGTCTTGAAGATGTTTTCCTACATTATCTTCTAGGAGTTTAATGGTACTTTCTTTTATATTGAGATCTTTGGTCCATTTTGAGTTAATTTTTGTGTAGGGGGTGAGGTAGGGGTCCTCTTTCATTCTTTTGGATATGGATATCCAACTCTCCCAGCCCCATTTGTTGAAAAGACCATTATGGCTCAGTTCGGTGACTTTGGGGGCCTTATCAAAGATCAGTCGGCCATAGATCTGAGGGTCTATCTCTGAATTCTCAATTCGATTCCATTGATCTATATGTCTATCTTTGTGCCAGTACCATGCTGTTTTGGCAACTGTGGCTTTATAATAAGCTTCAAAGTCAGGGAGTGTAAGTCCTCCCACTTCGTTTTTCTTTTTTAAAGTGTCTTTAGCAATTCGAGGCATCTTCCCTTTCCAAATAAATTTGATAACTAGCTTTTCCAAGTCTGCAAAGTAGGTTGTTGGAATTTTGATTGGGATTGCATTGAATCTGTAGATGAGTTTGGGTAGAATTGACATCTTAATGACATTTAGCCTTCCTATCCATGAACATGGAATATTTTTCCATCTTTTAAGGTCCCCTTCTATTTCTTTTAGTAGAGTTATGTAGTTTTCTTTGTATAGGTCTTTTACATCTTTGGTTAAGTTTATTCCTAGGTACTTGATTTTTTTAGTTGCTATTGAAAATGGTATCTTTTTCTTGAGTGTCTCTTCAGTTTGTTCATTTCTAGCATATAGAAACATTACTGACTTATGTGCATTAATCTTGTATCCCGCTACTTTGCTAAATTTGTTTATTAGCTCTAGTAGGTGTATCGTTGATTTCTCAGGGTTTTCTAGATATAAGATCATATCATCTGCAAACAATGACAGTTTTACTTCTTCTTTTCCAATTTGGATGCCTTTTATTTCTTTGTCTTGCCGGATTGCCCTGGCTAGCACTTCCAGCACAATGTTGAATAACAGTGGTGACAGCGGGCATCCTTGTCTTGTTCCTGATCTTAGAGGGAAGGCTTTCAGTCTCTCACCATTGAGTACTATGCTGGCTGTGGGTTTTTCATATATGCTCTTTATCATGTTGAGGAAGTTTCCTTCAATTCCTACCTTTTGAAGTGTTTTTATCAAAAAGGGATGTTGGATTTTGTCAAATGCTTTTTCAGCATCTATTGAGATGATCAATTGATTTTTCCCTTTCGAGTTTTTAATGTGTTGTAATACATTGATTGTTTTTCTTATGTTGAACCATCCTTGCATGCCTGGAATGAACCCCACTTGGTCATGGTGTATGATTTTTTTAATGTGTCTTTGGATTCGATTTGCAAGTATTTTGTTGAGGATTTTTGCATCTATATTCATTAGGGAGATTGGCCGGTAGTTTTCCTTTTTTGTAGCATCTTTGCCTGGTTTTGGTATTAGATTGATGTTAGCTTCATAAAATGAATTAGGTAGTGTTCCATTTTTTTCAATGTTTTGAAAGAGTTTGAGTAAGATTGGTGTCAGTTCTTTCTGGAAAGTTTGGTAGAATTCCCCTGTGAAGCCATCTGGCCCTGGGCATTTATTTGTGGGAAGATTTTTGATGACTGATTGGATCTCTTTGCTTGTGATGGGTTGGTTGAGGTCTTCTATTTCTTCTCTGGTCAGTCTAGGTTGTTCATATGTTTCCAGGAAATTGTCTATTTCTTCTACATTATCCAGTTTGTTGCCATACAGTTGTTCATAATATCCTCTTATAATTTTTTTAATTTCTTCAGGATCTGCAGTTATGTCACCTTTTTCATTCATTATTTTGTTTATATGGGTCTTCTCTCCTTTTGATTTTGTCAGTCTAGCTAGGGGCTTGTCAATCTTGTTGATCTTCTCAAAGAACCAACTTTTGGTGATATTTATCCTTTCTATTGTTTTTTTGTTCTCTATGTCATTTATTTCTGCTTTAATCCTTGTTATTTCTTTTCTTGTACTTGGTTTAGGATTGGTTTGCTGTTCATTTTCTAGCTTCTTCAGTTGATCCATTAGTTCTTTGATTTTGGCTCTTTCTTCCTTTTTAATATATGCGTTTAGTGCTATAAATTTCCCCCTTAGCACTGCTTTTGCTGCATCCCATAGGTTTTGGTATGTTGTGTTCTCATTTTCATTCGTTTCTATATATTTAGCAATTTCTCTTGCTATTTCTTCTTTAACCCACTGATTGTTTAGGAGTGTGTTGTTTAACCTCCAGGTATTTGTGAATTTTCTAAGTCTCTGATGGTTATTGACTTCTAATTGTATTCCATTGTGGTCAGAGAATGTGCTTTGAATAATTTCAATCTTTTTAAATTTATTGAGGCTTGTTTTATGCCCCAGCATATGATCTATTCTGGAGAAAGTTCCGTGAGCACTAGAAAAGTATGTGTATCCTGTTGATTTGGGATGTAATGTCCTGTAGATGTCTGTTAAATCTAATTCATTTATCAGATTGTTTAGGTTTTCAATTTCCTTATTGGTCTTCTGTCTGGTTGATCTATCTATAGGAGAGAGTGATGTGTTGAAGTCTCCCACAATTATTGTGGAAACATCAATTGCTTCCTTTAGTTTTGCCAAAGTTTCTCTCATGTATTTTGTGGCACCTTGATTGGGTGCATAGACATTTACGATTGTTATTTCTTCTTGCTGAATTGCCCCTTTTATTAGTATGTAGTGGCCTTCTTTGTCTCTCAAAACATCCCTGCATTTGAAGTCTATTTTATCTGAGATTAATATTGCTACACCTGCTTTCTTTTGGCTGTAGCTTGCATGAAATATTTTTTTCCATCCTTTCACTTTCAGTTTCTTTGTGTCCCTGTGTCTAAGATGAGTCTCTTGTATGCAACATATTGATGGTTCATTTTTTTTGATCCATTCTGCGAATCTATATCTTTTAATTGGGGAGTTTAATCCATTTACATTCAACGTTAAAACCGTGAAGGCATTTCTTGAATCGGCCATCTTATCCTTTGGATTATGTTTGCCATATTTTTCCCTCTCTCTATTAATATCCTTTATTGTACCCATACCGAATCTCTTTAGTACTGAACCTTTCTCCAAGTCTCTCTGTCCTGTCTTTGTTTGTCTGTCTGTAGGGCTTCCTTTAGTATCTCCAGTAGGGCAGGTCTCTTGTTAGCAAATTCTCTCAGCATTTCTTTGTCTGTGAAAAATTTAAGCTCTCCCTCAAATTTGAAGGAGAGCTTTGCTGGATAAAGTATTCTTGGCTGGAAATTCCTCTCACTCAGAATTTTAAATATATCGTGCCACTGCCTTCTCGCCTCCATGGTGGCTGCTGAGTAGTCACTACTTAGTCTTATGCTGTTTCCTTTGTATGTGGTGAATTGCTTTTCTCTTGCTGCTTTCAGAACTTGCTCCTTCTCTTCTATGTTTGACAGTGTGATCAGTATATGTCTCGGAGTGGGTTTTTTTGGATTTATTCTATTTGGAGTTCGCTGAGCATTTATGATTTGTGTATTTATGTTGTTTAGAAGATTTGGGAAGTTTTCCCCAACAATTTCTTTGAATACTCTTCCTAGACCTTTACCCTTTTCTTCCCCTTCTGGGACACCAATGAGTCTTATATTCGGACGTTTCATATTATCTATCATATCCCTGAGGTCCATTTCGAGTTTTTCAATTTTTTTCCCCATTCTTTCTTTTATGTTTTCATTTTCCATTCTGTCATCTTCCAGGTCACTGATTCGTTGTTCAACTTCCTCTAGTCTTGTACTATGAGTGTCCAGAATCTTTTTAATTTGGTCAACAGTTTCTTTAATTTCCATAAGATCATCCATTTTTTTATTTAGTCTTGCAATGTCTTCTTTATGCTCTTCTAGGGTCTTCTTGATTTCCTTCATATCCCGTACTAGGGTCTCATTGTTCATCTTTAGTTCTTTGAGTAGCTGCTCTAGGTGTGTCTCTTCTGGTCTTTTGATTTGGGTGCTTGGGCTTGGGTTATCCATATCGTCTGGTTTTTTCATATGCTTTATAATTTTCTGTTGTTTTTGGCCTCGTGGCATTTGCTGACCTTGATAGGGTTCTTTTAGGGTTTGTAGACCAGTTGAAGTCCTTATCTCTAATTTATCAGATCTACAGCTTCGTGGAGTACACTTTCTCTAACTAACCAGCAGGTGGCGTCCACGAGCCACCTGTTCTCCACAAGCCAGATCTCCCCTGCTTAGCCTTTTTGGTGAGTGGGGGAGTGAGTCTTGTGGGGCCCAATTGGTGTCCCAAGCTTGCGTGTGTAGTTGGTGTTGCCTGCCCTGTATGTGGGGCGTGTTTCTGGGCAGTCGGGGAGGGGGGGTGGCCCTAACAATCAAATCTCCCTGATGATCCTAGAGTTTTAAAGCTACTGCAATAGTCTAATCCTTCAGTTCAGTCCTGCCACAGTTTGTCTCTGCCACTGACCCACAAGTCTTTGGTATTGGCGTATGGCTCCTGAGACTTGCAAGTGGGCCCCTCTTCCAGGCTGTGCACCCCGGGTCCTCTGTTGAGGGATGACTGTGCTATGTCGCAGGTGAGTGCCGTCCCCCCAGGGCAGTTCTGGGCTGCTGGGCTGTGTTGGGAGGCTCCCAGTCTGCTCAAATGATGGCTGAATGGGGCTCTGTTAATTCACACTGCTCCCCCTTCCCAGCTCTGGGACATTCAGCTGAGGTTGCAGGGAAGGCTAATGTCCACGCCCAGTTTTGTGGTGTGTGCCTGTTATTTGAAGCACTTCCGTCACACTGGGTTGTCTGGGGCAGCTCTGGGCTATGGGGCTGGCGATGGGCAGGAGTGTTTCCTGTCCACCAGGATGGTGGCTGTGAGCGGACACCCCCCTTTTCTTGGGAAGTTGTGTTGTTTAGTGAATTTTCTCAGCCACTGGATTATTGCCTTTTGTCTCAGAGCTCTCTTAGTTCTGCTCTTGACTTGACGTGCCCAAATTTCAATTCTTTGAAGCTTTCTGTATTGAGCTTCTTAGAGTAATTGTTTTAGAAAAAGCAAAAAGGATTTAAAAAAAAAAAAAAAAAAAAACGGCCCTCCTCAGAGATCTAATGGGTTATTGAAATGCTAATAGACAAAGCAACCAGGGCCATTAAGGAAAAGTGCCCAGGGCAGAGAGATCAGCCTTGCTTCGAGATTTGCATATGCGCCTCAAGGCCTGATCTCCGCCCTTCCCCTTTCTGTGTTCACCAGAACTCCAAAAATCCTCTGCTTTTATTTTGGAGTTTTTCGTGTTGTTTTTTTTCTATGCCTGTCTCCTCTCTGCTGGGCTGGCTGCTCTCAGAGTCTCTGGTGTCTGGCCTCAGTCTATCTATGGTTGGAGTTTGAATCAGTAGAATGAGTTTCCGGTAAGAGCAGCCACTGCAATTCTCCCTTCTCCTTCCTGGAGCTGACAGCCCCTCCTCCCCCGGGACTGAGCCTGGCAGGGAGGGGCGCGGGTCCCCTGGCCGCAAAAACTTACAGATTTCGCTGATCTCAGCAGTTCCACGTTTTCATGAGTGTTGTATGAAGTATGCCCAAAGACAGATTGCTCTGTGGTGTCCAGTCCACGCAGTTCCTGGCTTTTTACCTACTTTCCTGGAGGAGTAACTAAAACATACAGCTCACCAGTCTGCCATCTTGCCCCGCCTCCGGTTACTATTGTTTTTAAAAAAGGAAAATGAGTGTTGGAGAGGATCTGGAGAAATACGAACACTGGTACATTGTTGGTAGGCATGTAAAATGGTGCAGCTGCTGTAGAAAACAGTATGGTGATTCCTCTGAAAGTCAAGTATAGAATTACCATATGACTCAGCAATACCACTTCCAGGTATATACCCAAAAGAACTGAAAGCAGGAGCTTGAACAGACATTTGTATACCAATGTTCATAGTGCTATTATTCACAATTGTTGAATGGTGGAAACAACTCAAATGTCTACCAACAGATAAACGGATTAAAAAAATGTCATATATACATACAATGGAATATTATCCAGCTATGAAAAGGAATGAAGTTCTGATGCATGCTACAATATGGGTGAACCAGACACAAAAGTACAAATACTACATGTGCTGGTTTGTATATTTATGTCCCCCAGAAAAAGCCATATTCTTTAATGCATTCTTGTGGGGGCAGACATATTAGTATGGATTGGGTTGGAACCTATTGGTTCAGTGTCCATGGAGATGTGACCCACCCAACTGTAGGTGATAACTCTGGATAATTTCCATGGAGGCGTGGCCCCGCCCATTCATCATGGGCCTTGTTTAGTTTACTGGAGCACTATATAAACTCAGACAGAAGGAGCTTATAGCTAGCTGGAGCTGAGACAGACATTTTGAAGACGGCTGTTGGAAGCTGACGCAGACATTCTGGAGAACACCAATTTGAAACGCAACCTAGGAGCAAGCAGATGCCAGCCATGTGCCTTCCCAGCTAACAGAGATTTTCTGGATGCCAATGGCCTTTCTCCAGTGGAGGTAACCTTTGTTAATGGACACTTTATGGCCTTAAGATTGTAACTGTGTAACCAAATAAACTCCCTTTATAACAGCCAGTCCATTTCTGGTGTTTTGCATTCCAGCAGCATTAGCAAACGAGAACACTATATGAACTTGCTTATATGAAATAAGCAGAATATGCACAGTTATAAAGTCAAACTAGAAAACAGGTTACCAGGGGCTAAATGGGTGAGGAGAATGGGGAGTTAATGTTTAATTGGTATGGAGTTCTGTTTGAGGTGATGGAAAAGTTTTGGCAAAGGATAGTGGGGATGGAGGCACAACTTTGCATATGTAATTAACATAATTGAATTATATATTGAAAGAGGGGAAAAAAGGAAATTTGAGGTTGTATATCAGTTACCACAACACACACACAAACCCACAGAATTGTATAACACAAAGAATGAACTCTAATGTAAACACTGGTCCAAAATTAATATATTTATATTTATATTAATAACATTTTTCATGAATAGCTTAATTATAATTTTTTCATGAATTATAACAAAGGTACCCTACTAATGCAAAATGTTAATAATAAGGAAAATTGTGGGGGGGGTTATATGTAACCTACAACTGTTCTAATAAAATTACTAGGCCCCCAAGGAGCTTTTGTTTATGTGAATTATATCTATCAAGATTTACTATATTAGAAATTAAAGCATAAATTTTTAAAATATTTATTTTAATTTTTAAATATATATTTAACTCACTTCAAAATAACAAAGGAAATGTATTAGTCAATGAAAATAACATTTTTACAAGAAAAAACTATATTTTACAAAACTAAAACATTCAGTGAGAAGAATGGCACTGTTTTATTCTTTGGTATATCTTTTAAATGTGTGGATTAACAGAAGCTAGCTTCTACATTTAATCCATTCAATATCACACATCATAGAGCCTCTGGAAAACTGCACTGTACACTTGTGAGCAAATGAAAGTGAAAAAGGCAAAAAGTGACTTAGTATTATGAAAATAACTTTGACATTACAGATTCCCTGAAAGGATCTTGGGGATTCAAAGGGGTTCCTAGACCATACTTTGAAAACCACTGGTCTAGTGAACAAAATAGCTAAATGTATTTTAAGTATCTTAGTGAAAACTACAAATTCTTTGGGAACAAAGAGAAGGAAGCACTAACTCTCTGGAGTTAGTCAGGTAACCTATACAGGATGATGTATCTGCCTGGAGCCAAATCTTTACAATAGCTACAAAACCTTACACGATCTATATCATACGTATATTAGTAACACGTTACATGAATTAATATCTACTTTTCTGAGAGTATCTCCCATTCTCCACCTCCCCTTCTCTCACTTGGTTGCTGTTCCCCAGCAGGCCAAATTTGCTTTCTCTTCCCAAGCTTTGTATTTGTTGTTCCCACTGTCCTGAAAGCTCTTCCCCCAAATATCTTGGGCATACCAGACCATCCTGAAGACTGAAAAATGCTGTCTCCAAACATCTGTGATCCATTCATGGCCCACTCTGGGAAATTCTGCCACAGGTTAGCACTTTTTTTTTTTTTTTTTTTTAATTTCATCTTACAGGAAGTTACAAAAATAATACAAAAACAACACAGAAATCCAGTATACTCCCATGGCAGCCCCTGGCCTGAACAAAACAGGCCTGTGGACCTTGGCACACAGCAGTCTGCGTGACCTAGGCAGCTAAGGTTTAACCTATCATCTTTGTAAGCCAGTAAAGAGAAAAAGGGTAAATTGTAACTTCAAATGGAAGGTAAGCAAGAGGTGAGAAACTCTTGGTCTCACCAAAGAGCAAGAATGTCAATCTAGTCTACCTGCTTCCTGGCCCCCAAGTGTTATCACTCTTGTGGTTATTTACAGAGCCCCACCCTATAATTCTTTCCTTTCTACACCACCCCCATGTCACAGGATGCTCTCCCACCCTTAGGAATGTCTTTGTCTTAAACCCTTATAACTGGCTCTCTGTCCTCTTTCAATCGCGCAGCCAACTTCCCTGAGAAAGCGGTAGTCCCCCAGTGAGAAAAAAGCCATTTGATTTCTGCCTCCCTGTGAGTAAGCCCCAAATAAAGTTCATGTTTCAGAAAATGCACGGCATCTTCTTTGGTCTTTTGACTAGCAAAGCCCCCTCAGGCTGTGATACCCCCTACCCACATACTCAGACTTAGCAAGTTTTAACATTTTGCCACATTTGTTCGTTCTTTCTATCGATCTATTTCCTAAACATTTGAGAGTAGGCTCCTTTAACACTTGACATTTCCTAAGAACAAGGATATTCATTTACATAAACACATTAAGTTTAGTTATCAAGTTGAAGAAATTTAAAATTGATATAAAGTTTACAGTCTATATTCCAATTTTTAAGTATTATCCCAATAATGTTCTTTTGCACATTTTCTCCTCCATTATTAGATCCAGGCCTCAGGTATTGCATTAACTTGTCACTGTGTCTTTAGTGTCTGTTTTTTAAAAATTGTGGTACCATATATACAACATAAAATTTCCCATGTCAACCATGGAAGACAACCAATATGACTAGTTCCCTTTGTCTCCTTCCAGATATATTTTGTTATACAAAGTTGTTAAATGTACAGAATGATACTATAGTATGGTTTGTGTGTATATACATACCAATTAACAGTTTTAAAACATGCACAGAAACGATAAAGACCAAATTCAGAATAAAGCTTCCTTCTAGGGAAAGAGAATGAGGAATAGACTCAGAAAGGGGCACTAAGGGGTTTCGAATGTGCTTGCAATGTTTTACTTCAGGTTTATTATGCTTTCTCTAGTTTTTTTTTATACCTGAAGTATTTCTTCTTCTTCATTAAAAAAAAAACATAAAAGAGAATCAGATAATTTAGTTAGTTTCAGAATTAATGGGCTTGAAACCATAGGATATTAAAATAATGGTATTTGGTCAATACTTTAAAATGAGACTAAAGCTCAGGAGAGAGACAGAGGTTGGGGATCCACATAAAGTAACAGCTGAAGTTCCAAGAATAAATGTTAATATACCGTACACTGTATAACTTAACAAAGTACACATTTCTTAAGAACTGGGACAAAGTACACATTTCTTAAGAACTGGGACCAAGCCTTTCCCATTTTGAGTATCCCTGCAGCTACCTCCTGCGCATAATGAGATTTCAACATACTTACCTACCTACTATTCTTAGGTTTCAAGAAAAAACAACCAGAAATGTGTGAACCTATTTACTAAAGTAACTTAATAGAATGACCCCTTCATTGTTCGATTCATTTCACATATACATGTATTAAATGCCTATTTTGTGAAAAGCAGCATAATAGGAACCATTCTTCTGGTCCCTGAGAAGATGAGAAGAACTACTTGACCTTAAGAAAATTTTCATATACCTTGATATAATGCAGAGTCCTTAGAATTTAACATCTTAAGACTGGAGATTAAAATTAAAATACCGCACTGGTAACCTAAGTTCAAATATATTTCAGTAGACTTACAGGCCTTCAAAAGTTTCATAGAGTATAGATGTATTTCAGGCAATGAATGCCATATTAAAGACATGCCATTCAGTACTGTTCAGAAGCTGGTGATCATTTAGTAAAAACATAAATAGATGCCTACTCACTCCAATAACCTTTATAAATTAAGAAACCCTGAGTTAGCCTATGTATATACCTCTCCAGAAGATTTCTCAGGATCTCAGCAACAAGAAATAGGGAACTCAGTTGAAAACAAAAAATTAAGGAGGGTTTGGATATACCTATAATGTAGCAATAAAATTGTAGGAATGTCTTATGATAACTATAGTGAATAATTTATAGATTTTGGAACAAAGGTTCTCCAAAACTCACCTTACTATTCTTTCCCTACAACAAACTTAATGGAAGTACAATAAAAGAGTGAAACTGGCTGTGGTACACTGTGTTAATTATTACTTATACAGTATTTTTTAAGCTGTTAAAAAGACAAGGTCATTGATATAAACAAAACAAAGAAGATTTTTTTGCTGGGGTTTGTGGTTGGGGCACCACTGCCTCGGCAGTTTACAGAAATATAGTCCTAGAAATTATGCAAAAACACAAGCTTCATATCTTCTTTTCTCCTTCCACAGCCCATCAGTGAACAAGACATACAACTGAAACACAAGATTTTATAAAAGTTTAAAAGATAGCAAATACTGACCCCCCTCTCCTGGGGGTCAGTAACCATTCAACCTTTTGTCTTCTATCCACATTGTTTATAAATCTACAGAAAAATAATAATGATGATGCTCACAATAATAATGACAGCAGTTAATATATATCGGACATAAATCAGGCAATCAGGCATTTAGGCCAGGTGCTTTACATGATTACCTTATTTAATTCTACTAAGAACAATATGAGAGAGGTACCATTCATTAACCCCATTTTCCAGGTAAGAAAATGAAGACTTCCAAAGGTTAAGTAACTTTCCCAGGTTCACCTAAGTAGTATGTAGTAAGTGGAGCCTGGGATTCCATCTGTCTAATGCCAATTCACGAATAACTAACTACAGTACCCATTATGCTGTAATTATGCTAATTGATTCAGAGCCTTATTAAATCAAATTAAAATTATATTATAAACAAAAGTTTTCTTTATATTATAAAGAAAAGGTTTTATTCATTCACTTGCTCACTGGAAAGATTTTTGTTGAGTATTTATTATGTGCCAATAACATACCAAGTGATTCAAAGACAAAAAGATGTGAATTCTGAGTGAGGCTGCTAAGTAAGTGATCTTTGGTTCAATCAGCTTTATGACAGGTTATTAAAAAAAAAAAAAAACAACAGCTCTCTTTGGGCACATAACAGCTTCACACTGGGATATTATATTCTTCTATAAATGTGTTACTGGCAATGGAATATTAGGCTAGATAGATCACACCTCTAAGTAAGTATTTACATTCTAAGGGCTCTGGATTGCCATTATTAACAAAATTTTCCAATCCTGCTTACTACAGATTTTCAAAATTTTCTATTGAACAAAAAATGAAATGAAAACACACAATACCCATGCACATGCACACGCACACACACAAAAGGGGCAAAGATTCTTCATTTCTGTTCAACTTGCAGAATAATGTAGCTTGTGGTGGGAAAACCACAGTGATGACCGGCCTTAGCTTTTCCCCTTTCCAGCTTGAAGAGGCATCTGGTTGCCAGCTGTATAGTTCCTACAAGTCACTGCTTGCCAAGTAGTTGGCAGAATGTGGTGAAAAGCTGACCACCTGCAATCCATTTTGACACTGCCTCTGACCACCACTGTGGAAAACTGGATACTGTGCAGAAATTCCCAAAGGAGTTGGCTAAATTTCAAACTAGGAAGTTGGCCATTCTGGCTGAACTCAATTTAACGCAAATCAAAGGTGTATGATGTGGGAGAAGAGGAGAAAAGAAGAGAAGATAGTAAAGCTAGCAAAGCTGACAAGAATAACTTAAGGGGCTATTTTCTTATCCTCTCCCAGATACCCTTCACATGTTATATCCATCATTACTTTAAATCCAGGAAGCATGTAAAGAGCTAAAGTTAAGAGAGAAAAACTATATCTCTAGATCTACATTAGTAAACTTCATTTACATTTTCACTTTCATGTCATTATAATATATATTAAACTAATATTGTGGAGATTTTACTTACCTTGTATGTTATTTCTATGCCTGCTATACATTATATGTACCCCATAAAAAATTGTATATCAGAGGTGTAAGTATAAACAAATTTGGAAGATGCCACAGTTTGGGAAAGGTGCTTGCTCTATTAAAAAAAAAAAAATCTATACAATTTCCCCACAGGTTCATGATATAAAATTCTATAATCAAGGCTTGCAGATTTGTAATTATGATATGTCAGCTGCATTTAAACAAGAGTGTTAAAAGATTGTTAAAGTTAAACTAACACAACTGCAGTGTGAATTGTCCTAGTCTCATTCTAATCTACTGATGTCACTTTCATTTAATCAGAAGGACACTATGGGCCAATGTCAGTGCTATTTTCAGTGCCCTAACATTCTTTGTTCACATTAGATTTTAAGCCATTACCAATCTAAAATAGTTATAAAAAGATATACTTAAGGAACCATTTTTAATCAATTCACTCACCAATGGGCTACTTTGGCAGGTATTATTGAAAGTAAGTGGACTTTAAAGTTAAGTAACCTTATATGCTAGAAGGAAGCATTTTTTCTTGCAGAATTCCCTGAATTTACTAAAAAACATTTTTTATAAACACAAATGCTACTTGGAAACTTACAGTGGACTAAGTTATTTAGCTGAAATACCACATCATCATTTAGGAAATATGAATACTGTATTTTCTTCTTTTTTAGTGAAAATTATTTTCTAAATCATTAACAATTTAAATTAACACAGGGTAAAAAAGCTACTCTGGCAATGATTCATAATAACAGCATGCATTTATATTTTAATTTAACTAAGGTACAATGTTCAATTCACAGCTGTACTCATAGCAAAAAAACTCCAAATAAATTATGATACGCACAACAATCCTGTGTTAGCTAGTTACAGAAAGGGTGACCAATCATCCCAGTTTGCCTAGGACTTCCCCAGCGTTAATAATGAAGGTTCTACATCCTGGAAACCCCTCAGTTCCAGGCAAACCAGAACAACTGGTGTCACCTAGACATCAAAAAATAGGTGTTTCACAGTTCTGTGCTAGGGAAAACATAAAGCAAAGCAACATTTGGTAACTTTCTGCTAGTGCTGCCAGATAAGCTGTAAGTCTTTCAAGAGCTATCAGCAGGTCTAGTAATCTGCCTGGAACATGGATTCAAATCTTTAAAAAGAGCCCACCAGACCCAAATCTATAAACTAATACTTCCAGCAAGTAACATGTGAATAAAGGCTGCTACTTGAAGAAACCATTTTAATAGTCCATTCAGTCCCTAGCACCCACATCTCTAGTTTTTTACAGCCAGAATTAGCCGTTTAAATAAGCAATACCATTATTGGGAAGGAGAGATCTAAGAAGTCCTAGGTTAGGTTCAGCACAAAGTTAGCCACATTGCTGTCCAATTCACCTTACAAGCCAGTTCTGGTACCTTACAAGCCATTTCTAGTAACTTGTTCCTAGTAATCTAACCTCTCTGTTGAAACCCATTTCCAGAAATCCGATCCTTTGCCCTTGTTCCCCTGAGAGGTTTCTCTAGGACTGTGGCACTGTGCAGCCTTTGTCTATTTTCCTAAGGCCTAAAACACTGCCCCGGAAATCGGCTTTTAGCCTCTTTTCTAGTGTGGGCTGCCATCCACTAGATTGCCTTCACCATCTTGACAATCTGCTGAAATGGCCATCTTCTACTCATTACTTCATCTTCCAAAATGCCAACAACCACCACACCTCTCTGACAGTCTACCTGCCTGTCCAGATTTCTTTCTAAGACCCATTCCAGGAACTTTTGAATGACCTGAAGTGCTTCAGCAGATGTGATAAGACAATAAATTCTAAGAATTCATTCTCTCTTACTCTAGCCTACCCAGAATGGACTCTAGGACTGATACCTACAATATATTTCCAGTGGCTCTCAAGTCCTGGAGAGAAAGATAAAGGATTTGGGAGCATAAATGAAGATTTTTAAATCTCTCCTTCCAAATAAAGGTTATGACTTCTGAAGAGGAATGAGGCTATGGGAAATGAAAATCTACATAGAGGAAAGTGTCAAGAACAGAAATTGGTTTTTAGACCTTTGTTTTAAGAAACCAATGAAGAGAATCTCTTGTGTAAAACCAAGAATTGTCTGAAGCATGAAACTAACCAACAAGTCTTTGCAACTAGATTTGAAGAAAAGAGTAAAATGCATACCTTTTAAAACCTTTTTATTAAGAAAAAATTTAAATATGAAGACAGGATATAATGAAGCCCCAACATCATCCAGTTCATACAACTATTAATATGTTGCCATATCTACCACATTTATTTTTTTTCTTTGCTGTGGTAAAATGTAGATTTTTAAAAATAGGAAACTAAGGCAGAAGATAGAAAGACAGAAAAATAAGTTTCAGGAGAAAATTAAGAGAGAGAGAGAGAAAGGAACAATAATTATGGACTTAGATATCAAGTAATAAAGTATATGAGTAATAAACCACTAAAATAACTTTTAGGTTTTTTCTTTTTAAGCATATCTCATTTTAGTACATAAGGAGAGGCTCTACACATAAATGTCAACAGAGAAGCCTTGAAAAGAAAATGAATGGTAGACATTTCCATTAACTGACAAACAATTTGAGATATTCCAGTAAATTACGAAAAATTTCATAATTTCAAAATGAAGTATGAAAGATGTTTTTCTTTATAAAGTTTGATAATGTTCTACTTGAGGATTTTTTAATGCCTAAAAACGTATTTAGTTTGTAATTACCTAAATGACTATTTTTTTTAAGAGTATTATAAGCATATTAACTACTTGAACTGAGCAATTTTATAAACTAGCAAAGATCATTAGGATGACAAATATCAAGACCATACAGGCTATCAATAGGAAACTACCATTAGAACTTATTTCTCAAGACTTTCAGACTAAAGTATTCTCCATCTACCCTTGTACATCTGCCAAAAACACTTATTAGAAATGACATAACCAAAGTAAGCTTATCAAAAGCAGACAACAGAACTCTGGGGTGAGTGATAATGCAGATTATATTTTCAATTATACATTTCAATTCCCCTATTACAAATTTTAAAAATATTATTTATTAAGAGCGTTGCAGTTTAAAGTAGAAAACTGAAGATCAGAACCCGGGTACTGTCCCTTGCTCTGCCACTAATAGTGAAACCTTAGACAAAGTTTTTTGTAAACTTCATTTCCTCATCTATAAAACATGGATACATACAATATTATTAGCTAACATTTACTGGGCACTAACTATTTGCCACAAACTGTGTTAAAAAGCAGAGCAGATTTTTTTTGCAACATCTGTATGAGATAGGTACTTACTCCATTTTACAAAAGATGAAACTGAAGCACAGCACATTATAATATATTCAATAACACATAACTAATAAATGGTGGAATCAAGATTTGAATCCAAGGAGTCTCACTTCAGAGAACGTAGAACATTTAACTACTTCTCACACTAACTCCTTACTGCCTTAGTAGAAAAGAAAGCCTCCAGGAAGTACACTGTGCTAAGACTCAAAGGCTATATCTTGAAAAGTGAATTTATTCTCCACTTTGACTTGTCCTTTTTCTGGTATAAATAACAATGAAGGGAGGAGACGTGAGTAGAGAGGAAGAAGCTAGTTGGCTAGGATTATACATTTCTACCGCAAAATTACACAGCTTCTTCAGAAGGCTGTCTATGTTTTCTCTTGGAATACCTCATCAAAAACAGTTTAATCTTCTAGGAACCGAAAAATAAAGTTTTAATGACCGCTGAGGGGTCTAACAGCAATGAGGAACTAGAGCAAATTACAGCACTGCCCTACCCATGATAGTTATTTAGGCTGCCTCTGGAGCGAGCTTCGGGCAAGTTTACTAGGCACAGCCAGGCAACAGAAGTTTAAGAAGTGTCCTGGAAGTTCACGCCCAAGTTCTTAAAGGCTGCGAGTCCCGCCAGCCATGTTAGACGATTACAGGGCGCCACCATCGTCTAGTGTTCTTTTGTATTTTGATAAGGGCCAGGCGCTCCAAGGCCGCGGTCCTGTATACTTCTGAACCTGGTTTTGCGTGCCCCTGAGAGTAACTACGGGACTGAATTCCGCCTCCCGCCGTCCAAATTCAGTAAAGAAACCCGGGAGCGTTCACAGAAGATGCAGGCCCAAGGCCCGCCCACCGTCCCGGTCCCAGGCCGCCGCCCCTTGCCGCAATTCGGTTCGGCGTTTGAAAAGAGAGGTGGGGGGGAGGGGGCGTGCCCTGGCCAGCGGATCCCAGCGCTGGCTGGAGCCCGGCTCCCGCCCAGCCGGGTCCACGACAGGCCCGGAGCCCCGGATGAAGCCCAGCGTCGGCGACCCCTTGGGCCTGTGCCCCGCCTGGACTCTCGGCCGGCCGGGAGGCAAGGAAGAGAAAGCGCTGGCGGGTGTGCCGCTCGTGACTCCTTACCGCTTCACCACACCGGTTTTGATCTTGATCTGCCTGACGCGAGGATCCGCCATAGTCTCTTAGGCGCCGCGGGGAGGAGGGGCGGAGAACCAGAGTACCGGTGAAGGGAGACTGCGCGAAGTAGTAGGTTGACCGGCGTAGCCGCTGCTGCTCCGCGCGCATGCGTAAACCTCGGAGCGCCCTGGAGCCTCTGCCACGCCCCCGAGCCATGCGCTGCGGGTGGTTCGCTTCGTGTTCCCTCTGTCTTCTGCATCCGCTCTGCTACCCCTGTCTAGGAGCCTGCCTTCTAGTCACAAGGATAACCCTCCTTTTAGTTCGCGGACAGCCGTCTTTTTATATTGGACACAAATTACACTTTCTCGGTCTCCACAGCCTGGACGTTTAAGGAAACTTTAGCATCCTCCTGGGTAGATTGGTTTGGCTGTGACATTGCTTTGCAGGATTATGGGTTTAATGGACCGAGTGACCTAAAATTCGTATTAAGGATATTTTCGGTGTCATTATCTGGTAGTCAAACAGGACAAAGTAATGTATGTTTAATGAAATAAACTACCGTCATGCACGCAGTCAAGAAAATCCTTACCTTTTACCCCAGACCCGTGCAAAAACTAATTTGTAGATAAAGTGCCTGTCAAAGGAAATGACTATAGGACATCTTGAAATAATCATCGCCGCCTTTGACCTGAGTGATGATCACAAGTCTTAGGCAGATTTGGTGGACAATAGTTTGCATGCTCAACACAATTTGTTTGCTTAAGCAACCAAAACAACCAATACCTAATAACCAGGGCAAGGGTACACCATGGATTATGTGGTACAATTGAATGGATGCAAAAGAACGTGCCCACATACACACTCAATGCAGGAAACATTGTTCATAAAGGTGAGATATATAAAAAAAAATTAAAACATGGGAAACATAAAAACATTATATCAGACAAATGAAACTCATACAGCATTTCAAATAATGCAAATTATTTGTATTTTTTTAAAGGTCCAATGCCATTAACATTATTTAAAATAGTAACTAATTTAAGCATAACATAATAAAACTAAATCTTACTTTTGTATTATAGTAGACACAGCCAGGAATTGGAATGCCTTTTCCTTTTAATCCAATCTTGTGGGGGCAGACCTGTTGTGAGTGGGACCTTTTGATTAGACTGTTTCCATGGAGAGTGACCCTGCCCATTCAAAGTGGGTCTTAATTCCCTTGCTGGAGTCCTCTATGAGATGATAAAAGGCAGAGACATTTTGCAGAGAGTAGAGAGAAGCTAAAGAAGAAAATGCTCCAGGAGAAGCAAGAAGGACCCGCAGAAACTGAGCAAACCATTTTGAGACCAGAACGCAGAAGGGCCAGCAGACGTCACCATGTGCTTTCCCATGTGACAGAGGAACCCTAGATGCCATCGGCCTTTCCTCAGAGAAGGTTTCTACCCCTTGGTGCCTTGATTTGGACATTTTCATGGCCTTAGAACTATAAATTTGCAACCTAATAAATCCCCATTGAAAAAGCCAGCCCATGTCTGGTATATTGCATTCCAGCAGCTTTAGCAAATCTGAACAAAGAATAATCAGAAATCAACTATTAAAGCTCTTGAAACATGGATAGCGTGTTATGGGAATCCTCTAATCAGAATCAAATCAAGGTAGTCATTTCACAGGAAAAGAGAAAAAAAAGGGGGGGGCTGAAAACAAAGGAAAATGCTTGAACTCTCCTTTAGCAAACAACTCAGCAGAAGAAAACAGAGAAAGATATAAAGTGTTGTCAAAAGAAAAATTTTAAATACTACCAAATACCACAGATCTGAAAGGTTGGTCTAAACAAGTTTGGAAGGCTGCTAAAGCCTTGAATCACAAGGAAAGGTTGAAATTACCTAGCCCTATCAGAAATGATTAAAACACAACCTACTAACATAAAAATACCAGATTATACAGAAAGACATACTAAAAAGGGACTGGAGGAAAAAGTGGTAGTTAGAAGCACAGATGGAACTATGGAGGTGGGAGAAGTTACAGCATCAGCCTCACATGAGACTTACTGGCTAACCCTGGGAAAAGGACATCTAGCTCATGTTAAACATACTAATATCACACCTGTATAACTTGCAGATGTGCTGCAGGGTACTGATCACAACAGTCTTTTCAATCTATCCTTTAGTTGGAAGCCAAACTCACTGCAAGAATGGAGGTGAAACCAGTGGCAAAAGTTCCACCATCTCCAACTTCTACAACAGCGCTATGTCACACTGCCAAACTTTACTTCTACTAAATCGGAAGTTATACCCATACCTCCTACACCACAGAAACTTCAACACTTTAGAAGAGAGGAGAGAAGCAATGAAGTGAAGCATCATCAGTTATGAGCAGCTGTGGCAAGGACTCCAGGACTTCGAATGGAAATACTGGGGATGGCCAGCACCAAACTGGGACACTGAGGATTTCGATAATTCCATACTGAAGGTACTGAGACTGACTTTCCTGAGCAATTTTCTGATTGAGGTAGAAGCAGCTTTAGGCACTATTCAAGGCTTGAGTGTATACTCAGATTTGATACCTGATTTGGTTTCTGTAATTACATATTACAGTCAAAGAGCAGGTGTATATTATACACAATGGGCTTTTGGTACTCTAGAACCAGCAGAACTGCCAACAGAGACAGCCTAAAAAGTTCTAAGAACCCCATTTGCTGCCAGAGTAGCTCTCGTTTAAGGAAACTAATAACATATCCATAGGGAATCGCAACTAATTGCTCTAAAAGGCTGTATATCTTGTTATTGTTTAGTGCTATGTATGCTATGTTTTTGCTGAGTAAT
This sequence comes from Choloepus didactylus, assembly GCF_015220235.1. Classification (NCBI taxonomy): domain Eukaryota; kingdom Metazoa; phylum Chordata; class Mammalia; order Pilosa; family Megalonychidae; genus Choloepus; species Choloepus didactylus. The sequence continues at coordinate 14,072,558 of NC_051319.1, forward strand.
GTTGTCAATAATACTAACCATGGGAGACATATTACAAGTGTGACTGGTAATTCTGGTAATTACAGAAAATTCTGGAAATTATAACCATAGTCACAACTACCATGGACCCAATTATACAAATTAAAGAAAAATATTTCATTTCTGGCTGGATTGACTGGCTAGCGGAAACAAGTAGCCTTCACACCTCAGCATACCTTATATGAGTATATGAAAACATCAGAATTTGAATACTTGTTCTCTCATGCTTGTACTAATCACTTTGGCCAGCATTTCCAGTGGAAATGTTATGATAACCTTCAGATACTTAAGTAGATGTGGAGATCACCCCGCAAGCACCCCGCGAGCACATTGAATTCTATAATCTAGCCACATGGGTGAAGCTTTAAAGTACTAATATAGCTATGGCTTATCAAGCAAAGGGAGGTTACCAAACATTTCTAGGATGTGCTATGAAAAGTTACTGTAATCTTGTAGGTAAAAATAGGACAAGTCTTGTAACAGACATGATCCCACATAACGCACAAAATAGGAAAAGTTGTGACTGGTGCTTAGAATTGTCAGCAAGATGTTTATACTATTTGGCTATGACACAGTGGGTATCTGAGGAAGTTGATGATGGTTATAATGATGTGCTGGTTTATATATATTATGTCCCCCAGAAAAAGCCATATTCTTTGATGCAATCTTGTGGGGGCAGAGGTATTAGTGTTGATTAAGTTGGAATCATTGGATTAAGTCATTTCCATGGAGATGTGACCCACCCAACTGTAGATGATAACTGATTAGATAATTTCTATGGAGGCATGGCCCCACCTATTCAACCTGGGCCTTGATTAGTTTACTAGGGCCCTATATAAGAGCTCAGACAGAAGGAGCCTGCTGCTGCAACTTACAGAGACATTTTGAAGACAGCCATTGAAAGCAGAGTTTTGCTGATGCTTTGGAGGTACTAGCATAGAGTTTGTCACGAGAAGCTGACACAGAGACAGTTTGGAGAACGCCATTTTGAAACACAACCTGGGAGCAAGCAGACGCCAGCCACATGCCTTCACAGCTGACAGAAGTTTTCTGGATACAGTGGCCTTTCTCCAGTGAAGGTACCCTATTGTTGATGCCTTAACCTTGGACACTTTATGGCCTTAAGACTGTAATTGTATAACCAAATAAACCCCCTTTACAAAAGTCAATCCGTTTCTGTGTATTTTGCATTCTGGCAACATTAGCAAACCAGAAAAGATGATGAGGAGGAAGAAGAAGACAATAGTGAAGAGGAAGATGAAGGAAATAGCACTTTTCCCATACCACAATCACACACCATACTTATAACTCTCATGCAGCAACAAGTGTTAAATTCTACAAAAGAATTGTGTAAAGTTAATGTGAAATAACCTCCATTACTGTAAAATGAGCTAATGAGAATAAGGCTACTTCAGGTATTCCAGCCTGGCCTCACGTGAACTATAGGATATTAAGGGACAAGTCTATCAACATTTGAGATTGGAAGGTCAAAGAGATCTGAGCGATCCCGAGAGTGGGTGAATCTGGCAGAACAAGAGGTAAAGTCCAGCTGTCTCTTCCCTGAGTGTTAATTCTTCCAGTGCCAACCTTGGAGGGTTGAGATGAAATTTTATTAAAAAGTACTGCAGATTCCTTTACAAATAAAAAGTGTTTCTCCATACCTTTACAAGGCTATGAACTCACAGTCTCACCTTCCTCCCATGCCATTCTCTCCCACAAGACTACAAGCTCTTCAAGATTAGAGAATACATTACATTCATCTTGGTGTCCCTGGCATCAAGCCTGATGCCTCGCACCTAGTAGATGCATTGAAATTATTTGCTGAGTTGCATAAAAAGTCAAATATGTGACTGAGGTAGTTTTCTAATTTTGACAGAAACAAGAGACTGGTCATTTCTTTTTACTGTCCTGGTATTATGAGGCAACCTACATCTATAGGGCCACAGAGTTCACTGTGCAGTTGCTGTGAGATTTAATAAAACCAAATGTCTGACTAGACTATTTTAATAAAGAAGTACTCTTGATAAAGGTATATTTTTTTTTGTAAAATGTCCATGATAATTACCTCTAGATGCTTGAAAGACTTGAAACATTTCCTTCATAATTCAGAAGTCCACCTCTTCTGAAGATTTTCTTCCTTCCCTTACATGTGTGCTTCTTTCAAATTCTCTTGGCCCTACCTCTTACAGGAGCCACTGCAGAGGCACCTAATTGCACTCAGGCTTTGACCAGCATTGCATGAATACAACCTGACAGTGCCTTGCTTCAGGCCCCAGACACGTGCATCTTGCCTTCTGCCCATGGCCTGAGACAGGCATGGAAAACTGCTCGGTACACATGTATGATAAAAGGGACAAACACGAGAGGGACTGCTTCTTTTCCCACTTCTTCCATGAAAGGGGATGGAATAACTGAAGCTGAAACATCCATATTCCAATCATGAGGGAGAGACAAAAAAAGAAAAAAGAAAAACTTCAGAGAAGACAGTCCTGACATCGAGTTGCTGTACCAAAGTAAGCAGCTATTTCCAGACATCTTATGTGAGAAAAACAAATCTTTATATGATTAAACTACTGTCCATGAGCTTTCTGTTGCTTGCAGCCAAAAGGATTTTCTGATGTAGAACCTATTAGAGCTCCATGTGTGTGTCTCATTGTTAGGGAGAGAGGGAAGATATAGCCACTGGATCATGGAAGAAAAATAGCTATGAAAGCAGAAATACCTCTGATTGTGGCTTTCATAATGTGCTTTGTTCTCATTGTATGCATGTATCAAACATGCTACTTAAATGGCCACAGGTTACAGGGGATGAACGTTGGAGGACTGCATGTTTTAGACAATAGGATTTATACACAGGTATCAAGAGACTATAATCCTTTAGTCAATGACTTAGGAGGCCCCTACTTACAACCTAACAGGTATTTGATATAACAATTCATCGTTCTGACACACATTGCAATCATGATGTGCAGTTTTTTTTTTTTTTTATCATCATTTTATTGAGATATATTCACATACCACGCAGTCATACAAAACAAATTGTACTTTCGATTGTTTACAGTACCATTACATAGTTGTACATTCATCACCTAAATCAATCCCTGACACCTTCATTAGCACACACACAAAAATAACAAGAATAATAATTAGAGTGAAAAAGAGCAATTGAAGTAAAAAAGAACACTAGGTACCTTTGTCTGTTTGTTTGCTTCCCCTACTTTTCTACACATCGATCCATAAACTAGACAAAGTGGAGTTTGGTCCTTATGGCATTCCCAATCCCACTGTCACCCCTCATAAGCTACATTTTTATACAACTGTCTTCGAGATTCATGGGTTCTGGGTTGTAGTTTAATAGTTTCAGGTATCCACCACCAGCTACCCCAATTCTTTAGAACCTAAAAAAGGTTGTCTAAAGTGTGCGTAAGAGTGCCCACCAGAGTGATCTCTCGGCTCGTTTTGGAATCTCTCTGCCACTGAAGCTTATTTCATTTCCTTTCACATCCCCCTTTTGGTCAAGAAGATGTTCTCCATCCCACGATGCCGGGTCTACATTCCTCCCCGGGAGTCATATTCCACGTTGCCAGGGAGATTCACTTCCCTGGGTGTCTGATCCCACGTAGGGGGGAGGGCAGTGATTTCACCTTTCAAGTTGGCTTAGCCAGAGAGAGAGGGCCACATCTGAGCAACAAAGAGGCATTCAGGAGGAGACTCTTAGGCACAAATACAGGGAGGCCTAGCCTCTCCTTTGCAGCAACCGTCTTCCCAAGGGTAAAACTTATGGTTGAGGGCTCAACCCATCAAACCACCAGTCCCCTATGTCTGTGGTCATGTTAGCAACCATGGAGGTGGGGTAGGCGAATACCCCTGCATTCTCCACAGGCTCCTCAAGGGGGCACTAATGATGTGCAGTTTTTAATGCATCATGTTACAGTAGCTCAGCATATGATCTAATGCTGTGTAACATAAATTTTGCCAAAAGGAATGACATTACATGATACTGACTATTAAAAGACACACTATTTTTTCAGATCACATACCTTTTACCTATGCGTGCCCAATTCAAAAATTAAGCTGACAGGCAAAAATGGAGCGAATGTATAGCCTCAAAGCAGCATATTTATCTTGAGTAGTTTTGCACATTTCTACCTGCAGTCAATGATTCAATTCCATTTTTATATTTAAATGCATGAACAACATGAATGGACCTTTTTTTTTTGTTATTTGAAGTAAGATTTTTACTCAGGGTCAATCAAGAGAGACCTAAAAGGTGTTTTTGGATTACATGCTATGGATAAAGCCTTTGTATTTGTTTATCATGAGCTAACTATGACTGCTCTATTCGAAACTGTCACCACAATTTTTGTGATCATTTCCTCTCTATCCTATCTATGACTTTTTATTCTTTCCAATAAGCTGTCTTTCTCAGGTGCAAAAGAGTTTCTACTGTCATTACATATTCATTTCTATATTAATAGGAAATGCAACAAAAAAGATGAGAATTTTTGGGCAACATGTTATTACTAGATTACTGAAAGAACACTATTTACTGACTCATAAAAATCCATTGAAATAAATTCTAAAATTTATGCTATTCACTCCTTTTTTAAATTATCTTCCAACAGAATTTCCTGTCCATTAAGATAAACTAATTAAGGCCCAGAGAATTCTTCTTGGGTTAGAAACCTAAAAAACAAACAAACAAACAAAATTAAGCCAGCATCTATGAAAGCTTACTAAAATACTGTAGAATATTCTGCCAAGGGAAAGTCTTGTGAAATGGCTTTTCCCCTAATATTTTACTTCTTAATTGAGGAGAAAAATTTCTTTTCAACTCCCATATTTCAACTTCCACAACCTCCAAATCCAACATTATTACTCTGATATTAAATTATTGTGTCATTATTTTTATAATTATAATAATTATTATTATATTCTCATATTCTTTGAACATGTATGTGTATGTGTGATTACCCCTTAATCATATCATTAATATTTAAAGAATTCTTTTATTTGAAGGTTATATGCTTCCAAAGCATTTGAAAACTTTAGAGCTGATAAACATAGACAAATTCTCCTAGGATATTTAACCCTATTAAGAAACCAGAGTAATGGAATTCAAAAAAAACTTTGGTTGAATTCAGTACAACGGATATACTATATGACACCAAGTATTCAATAACTAATGACTTGGTTTTTTTTTCTTCACTTTTTACCCATATGTTTTGGTATTGAGCCATGCAGTGATGCTCCTAAAATAATTAAAAGCAGGGACTTGAACCCAGGCAGAATTTGTTTCAAACCCCAGCTCAGATTCTTCTGAAATAGATGACCTTAAGCAATTTACTAGATCTCTCTGAGATACAGTTTCCTTATCTGTAAAATGGAAATGAAAATATCTGCCACATAAGATTGTGGTTGTTATAAAAATTACATAAGACAATGTACGTAAAGAAATTGCCACAATGCCTGGCAAACCATAAGCAATAAATAAATGGCAACTAGTATTATCATTACTTATAAACCAAAAAATGACTTATTCAGAATTGATGCTCTTTAATAAAATTAAATTCTGGAGCAAGTTGATTTTCTTCAGTAAACTAGTAGAGAATTCCAATAGAAACTACTGTGTGTCCAAATTTAAGGATTATAAATTGTGATGTGACTATCATTAGATTGACCTTTATTGCAAACTATAAAGAAAGGAATTATCACACATTAAATTTATTATTGGCAATTTGGAACATTGAAGGATCCTTCAAATGGATACATCTAAAATATTCTGTGTCAGTTATGTGTTTTTGCCTATCAGGTTTCAATGCTAGTTGTGTAACTTTGGAGATATACTAACTTTCCTTTTTTCATCTGCAAAAACTTATGGGGAGTACAAGAGGCAGGGCAAGATGGCGGAGTGGTGAGGAGCAGAATTTCGTCTCTCCCCTAGAGCAGCTGGCAATTACCCAAGAACTATATGAAACAGTGTTTTCGGGGTCTCCAGTAACCAGTCACACATTGGACACAAGTTTGGAATTGGAGGAAAAGCTGAGATCCCAGCGAACATTGTAAGTTCCCCGGACCAGGGGGCTAGCGCCCCTCCCCACCCAGACCACACAGACTGTCTTGCTGCCGGCTCCCTGAAAGGGGGGAAAAAAAAACCAAAAAACAGCAATCTACTGAGGGCAAGAAAGGAGGCTCAATCCAGCCTCAACTGGAGAATTAATTAACAAATTAATTAACTAACTTTGGGAGCTGGGGTGCCAAAGAAGGGCTGGGCTCTGAGAAGTGGGAGCACGTAAAAGCGGGCACCCATTCCCAGACTCCAAAAAAGCCATTTTTTTTTCCCCTACATTTTGTCCCTTCTGGCTTCTCACTGATCCCTTATCTTTTTTTTTTTTTCTTTTGTTTTGTTTTGTTTTTACTGAGATTGTTCAGATACCATACAATTATCCAAAGATCCAAAGTGTACAATCACTTGCCCCTGGGTACCCTCATACAGCTGTGCATCCATCACCACACTTAATTTTTGTTCAATTTTTAGAAACTTTTCATTACTCCAGACAAGAAATAAAGTTAAAGATGAAAAAAGAAAAAAAGAAAAGGAAACTCTAATCCTCCCCTATCCCTAACCAACCCCCCTCAATTCTTGACTCGTAGTATTGGTGTAGTACATTTGTTGCTGTTTATGAAAAAATGTTGAAATACTACTAACTGTAGTATATAGTTTGCAATAGGTATATATTTCTTCCCTATATGCCCCTCTTCTAATTGTATTCTCATACATTTGTTCTGGTTCATGGAAGTGATTTCTAGTATTTGTACAGTTGATCATGGACATTGCCCACCATAGGATTCAGTTTTATACATTCCCATCTTTTGACCTCCAACTTTCCTTCTGGTGACACATATGACTCTGAGCTTCCCCTTTCCACCTCATTCACACACCATTCGGTGCTGTTAGTTATTCTCACATCTTGCTACCAACACTCCTGTTCATTTCCAAACATTTAAGTTCATCCTAATTGAACATTCTGCTCACACTAAGCAACCACTCCCCATTCTTAAGCCTCGCCCTATATCTTGGAACCTTATATTTCATGTCTATGAGTTTACATATTATAATTAGTTCCTATCAGTGAGACCCTGCAATAATTGTCCTTATGTGTCTGGCTTATTTCACTCAGTATATTGCCCTTGAGGTTTTGTCATCAACCCATTTTTTTTTTTAATATGATTTTGTTCACTCACCATACATTCCATCCCAAGTAAATAATCGATGGTTCTCTGCACGGTCATATATTTATGTGTTCACCACATTCACCACTATCTATATAAGGGCATCTACATTTCTTCCACAAGGCAGGAGGGAGAGTCAAAGAATGTAGAGAGGCAAAAGAAAGAGGAAAAAAAATGACAGCTAGGGAGCAGCAAAAGGAAAAATAACCTTAAATCAAAGTAGAATAAAGAATCAGACAATACCACCAATGTCAAGTGTCTAACATGCCTCCCCTATCCCCCCCTCTTATCTGCATTTACCTTGGTATATCACCTTTGTTACATTAAAGGAAGCATAATACAATGATTCTATTAGTCACAGTCTCTAGTTTATGCTGATTGCATCCCTCCCCCAATGCCTCCCCATTTTTAACACCTTGCAAGGTTGACATTTGCTTGTTCTCCCTCGTAAAAGAACATATTTGTACATTTTATCACAATTGTTGAATACTCTAGATTTCACCAAGTTACACAGTCCCAGTCTTTATCTTTCCTCCTTTCTTCTGGTGTCTCACATGCTCCCCACCTTCCTCTCTCAATCGTATTCATAGTTATCTTTGTTCAGTGTACTTCCATTGTTGTGCTACCATCTCCCAAAATTGTGTTCCAAACCACACACTCCTGTCTTCTATCACTCTGTAGTGCTCCCTTTAACATTTCCTGTAGGGCGGGTGTCTTGTTCACAAAGTCTCTCATTGTCTGTTCGTCAGAAAATATTTTGAGCTCTCCCTCATATTTGAAGGACAGCTTTGCTGGATATAGGATTTTTGGTTGGCGGTTTTTCTCTTTCAGTATCTTAAATATGTCACACCACTTCCTTCTTGCCTCCATGGTTTCTGCTGAGAGATCCACACATAGTCTTATTAAGCTTCCTTTGTATGCAATGGATCGCTTTTCTCTTGCTGCTTTCAGGATTCTCTCTTTGTCTTTGACATTTGATAATCTGATTATTAAGTGTCTTGGTGTAGGCCTATTCATATCTTTTCTGTTTGGAGTACGCTGCGCTTCTTGGATCTGTAATTTTATGTCTTTCATAAGAGATGGGAAATTTTCATTAATTATTTCCTCTATTATTCCTTCTTCCCCTTTTCCCTTCTCTTCTTCTTCTGGGACACCAATGATACGTACCTTATTGTACTTTGTTTCATCCTTGAGTTCCCGGAGACGTTGCTCATATTTTTTCATTCTTTTCTCCATCTGCTCCTTTGCGTGTAGGCTTTCAGGTGTTTTATTCTCCAGTTCCTGAGTGTTTTCTTCTGCCTCTTGAGATCTGCTGTTGTATGTTTCCATTGTGTCTTTCATCTCTTGTGTTGTGCCTTTCATTTCCATAGATTCTACTATGTGGTTATTTTCCATTGGAAAGCCCAGGTTGAGGGACTAGGCTGGGCTTGGGGGGAGACAGAGTACCCACAGTGTCTTTGAATTCCGTATTCACTACAGAAGGCCTCCACCCCTGTATTTAATTGGCAACTCAGGCTGACCAAGGAATCTACCTGGAGAGGCCCCAAAGAGGAAAGGGGAGAAGGGAATAGTGCCCCTGAGAGACAACTGGAGTTCTGAGGATTGGGAGAGTGGAGGGAGGTCCAGCTCAACTGGCAGTCCTCCTTCTGGGAATTCAGATTCCAGCTTCAGTCAGCCATGCCCCTGACAGGATCAGAGTCACCAGGAGAACTAAAGTCTACACACCTCCTTACATTGGTGGGGGAGCTGCGGGCTGGCCAGCGCCACCTGCTGGACAGGAGAGGAAAAGCACCAATTCTAAAGGCCTCATAGTAGGGTCTCATTCTCAGGAAAACTCCATACCCTCCCAATGAGACCTGGGCCTCACTGGACTGGGAAAATCTGATTAGGGTCAACCATATCTGAGGAGACCCACTCACAAAAAGGTTACATAGAGGCAGAGCAAGAAACAGAAAAAACAAGGGGGGAAAAATTCTGATCAACTAAATAGAACCTAAGTTAGAGGTCTAGAATAAGTTGAACTGAATAACAGAGGCCAGAGAACAAAGCCAACCAACAAGAAAATCACTAGGTAAAAGACAGAAAACAAGCTCCAAAATAAACTAATCAAGAAAATCAGATGCCTAGACAACTTAAGATAACAAGCCATACCAGGAAACACGAAAACATGGACCATCCAAAGGAACAAACTAATAGCTCAGCTGAGACACAGGAGTGGAGGCAATTAATGCTAAATAAATTTGATGAATTGAAGGAAGATATAGCAAAAGAGCTGAAGGATATAAAGAAGACACTGGCTGACCATAAAGAAGAGTTCATAAACTTAAAAAAACAAATGGCAGAACTCATGGGAATGAAGGCCACAGTGGAGGAGATGAAAAACACAACGGAAGGACACAACAGTAGATTTGAACAGGCAGAAGAAAGGATCAGTGTACTGGAAGACAGGTCATTCAAATTCATACACACAAAAGAACAGATGGTGAAAAAAATGGAAAAATATGAGCAGGGTCTTAGGGAGCTGAGTGACAACATGAAACGCACAAATATACGTGTTATGGGTATCCCAGAAAGAGAAGAGAGGGGAAAACAGGCAGAAAGAGTAATAGAAGACATATTCACTGAAAATTTCCCAACTCTTATAAAAGACAGAAAATTAGAGATTCAAGAAGTACAACGTACCCCAAATAGAATAGATCCCAAAAGACCTACTCCAAGACACTTACTGGTCAGATTGTCAAAGACAAAGAGAGGATTCTGAAAGCAGCAAGAGAAAAGCAATCCATCACATACAAGGGAAGGTCAATAAGACTATGTACAGATTTCTCTGCAGAAACCATGGAGGCAAGAAGACAGTGGCATGATATATTTAAGATACTGAAAGAGAAAAACTGCCAACCAAGAATTCTATATCCAGCAAAACTTTCCTTCAAAAATGAGGGAGAGATTAAAACATTTTCAGACAAACAGACACTGAGAGAGTTTGTGAATAAGAGACCAGCACTACAAGAAATACTAAAGGGAGTGCTACAGGCTGATAGGAAAAGACAGGAGAGAGAGAGTTGGAGAAGAGTGCAGAAATGAAGATTATCAGGAAAGGTAAAAGGAGAGGAAAAAATAAGATATGACATATAAATTCCAAAAAACAAAATGGTAGTAGAAAGTACTGCCCTTACAGTAATAACACTAAATGTAAATGGATTAAACTCCCCAATAAAAAGACACAGACTGGCAGAATGGATTAAAAAACAGGACCCATCTATATGCTGTCTACATGAAACTCACTTTAGACACAAGGACAAACATAGACTGAAAGTGAAAGGTTGGAAAAAGATATTTCATGCAAACAGCAACCAGAAAAAAGCGGGAGTAGCTATATTAATATTAGACAAGTTAGACTTCAAAAGCGAAACAATTAAAAGAGACAAAGAAGGACACTATATATTAATAAAAGGGTCAATTCATCAAGAAAACATAACAGTCATAAATATTTATGCACCAAGCCAGAATGCCCCAAAATTCATGAGGCAAACACTGCGATCACTGAAAGGAGAAATAGATACCTCTACAATAATAGTTGGAGACTTCAATACACCACTCTCATCAATGGATAGAACATCTAGACAGAGGATCACTAAAGAAACAGAGATGTTGAATTGTATGATAAATGAACTAGACTTCACAGACGTTTATAGAACACTACATCCAACAACAGCAGGATACACTTTTTTCTCAAGTGCTCATGGAACATTCTCTAGGATAGACCACATGTTGGGTCACAAAGCAAGTCTCAACAAATTTAAAAATATTGATATTATACAAAACACTTTCTCAGACCACAATGGAATGAAGTTGGAAATAAATAAAAGGCAGAAGGTCATAAAATTCACAAACATGTGGAGGCTAAACAACACCCTCTTAGAAAACCAGTGGGTAAAGGAAGAAATTACAAGAGAAATTAGTAAATATCTCGAGGCAAATGACAATGAAAACACAACTTATCAAAACTTATGGGATGCAGCAAAGGCGGTGATGAGAGGGAAATTTATTGCCCTAAATACCTATATTAAAAGAGAAGAGAGAGCAAAAATTGAAGAGTTAACTGCTCACCTGGAGGAATTAGAGAAAGAACAGCAAACTAACCCCAAAGCAAGCAGAAGGAAAGAAATAACAAAGATTAGAGCTGAAATAAATGCAATTGAGAACAGGAAAACAATAGAGAGAATCAACAAAACCAGAAGTTGGTTCTTAGAGAAAATCAATAAAATCGATGGACCACTGGCTAGGCTAACAAAAAAAAAGAGAGAGCAGATGCAAATAAATGCAATCAGAAATGGGAAAGGAAATATAACTACCGACCCTGCAGAAATTAAGGAGATAATGAGAAGATACTATTAGCAACTATATGCTAATAAACTAGACAACTTAGATGAAATGGACAACTTCCTAGAAAAGCATAAACAACCAACATTAACTCAAGAAGAAATAGATGACCTCAACAAACCAATCACAAGTAAAGAGATTGAGTCAGTCATCAAAAAGCTCCCAAAAAGGAAAAGCCCAGGACCAGATGGTTTCACATGTGAATTCTACCAAGCATTCAAGAACGAATTAGTACCAGTCCTGCTCAATCTCTTCAAAAAAATTGAAGAAGAGGGAAAGCTACCTAACTCTTTCTATGAAGCCATCATCACCCTAATACCAAAACCAGGCAAAGATACTACAAAAAAAGAAAATTATAGACCAATTTCTTTAATGAATATAGATGCAAAAATCCTCAACAAAATACTCACAGATCGAATCCAGCAGCACATTAAAAGAATTATTCACCACAACCAGGTGGGATTTATTCCAGGTATGCAAGGCTGATTCAACACAAGAAAATCAATTAATATAATACACCACATCAATAAACCAAAGCAGAAGAACCACATGATCATCTCAATTGATGCAGAAAAGGCATTTGACAAAATTCAACATCCTTTCCTGATGAAAACACTTCAAAGGATAGGAATAGAAGGGAACTTTTTCAATATGATAAAGGCAATATATGAAAAACCCACAGCTAACATCACACTCAATGGGGAGAGACTGAAAGCTTTTCCTGTAAGATCAGGAACAAGACAGGGATGCCCACTATCACCATTGTTATTCAACATTGTGCTGGAAGTTCTAGCTAGAGCAATTAGACAAGAAAAAGAAATAAAAGGCATCCAAATTGAAGAGGAAGAAGTAAAACTTTCACTATTTGCAGATGACATGAATCTATATGTAGGAAATCCAGAAAAATCTACAGCAAAGCTACTAGAACTAGTCAATGAATACAGCAAAGTAGCAGGCTACAAGAGCAACACGCAAAAGTCTGTAGTGTTCCTATACACAAGTAATGTGCAACAAGAGGAGGAAATCAAGAAAAAAATCCCATTTACAATAGCAACCAAAAGAATCAAGTATTTAGGAATAAACTTAACCAGGGACACAAAAGACCTTTACATAGAAAACTATAAGAAACTGCTAAAAGAAATTGAACAAGACCTGAAAAAATGGAAGAACACACAATGTTCATGGATTGGAAGACTAAATATAGTTAAGATGGCAATTTTACCTACACTGATCTACAGATTCAATGCAATACTAATTCAAATCCCAACAACTTACTTTACAGAAATAGAAAAACCAATAACTAAATTTATTTGGAAGGGTAAGGTGCCCCGAATAGCCAAAAATGTCTTGAGAAAGAGGAGTGAAGTGGGAGGTCTCACACTACCTGACTTTGAAGCATATTACAAAGCTACAGTGCTCAAAACAGCATGGTACTGGCATAAGGACAGATATACTGATCAATGGAATCAAATTGAGTGTTCAGAAGTAGACCCTTACATCTATGGACAACGGATCTTTGATAAGGCAGTGAAGCCGAAGCAACTGGGAAAGAGCAGCCTGTTCAATAAATGGTGTTTGGAGAACTGGATAGCCATTTCCAAAAGAATGAAAGAGGATGTCCATCTCACACCTTATACCAAAATTAACTCAAAGTGGATCAAAGACCTAAACATTAGCACCAAGACCATAAAACTCTTAGAAGAAAATGTAGGGCAATATCTTAAAGATCTTGTGAAAGGAGGTGGTTTCTTAAACCTCACACCCAAGGCACAAGCAACCAAAGAACAAATAGACAGATGGGATCTCCTCAAAATTAAACACTTCTGTACATCAAAGGACTTTGTCAGAAAAGTCAAAAGGCAACCTACACAATGGGAGATGATATTTGGAAACCACATATCAGATAAGGGTTTAATATCCCGAATATATAAAGGAATCCTGCATCTCAATAACAGAAAGATAAACAATCCAATTAAAAAATGGGCAAAAGACATGAACAGACATTTTTCTGAAGAGGAAATACAAATGGCTCAAAAGCATATGAAAAAATGCTCAACTTCACTGGCTATTAAGGAAATGCAAATCAAAACCACAATGAGATATCATCTCACACCTACCAGAATGGCCCTTATCCAAAAAACAGAAAATGACAAGTGCTGGAGACGATGTGGAGAAAGAGGCACACTTATTCATTGTTGGTGGGAATATAGAATGGTGCAACCACTCTGGAAGACAGTATGGAGGTTCCTCAGGAAGCTAAATACAGATTTGCCATATGACCCAGCTATTCCATTGCAGGGTATATATTCAGAGGAACTGAAACTTAAGACACAAACAGACCTTTGTAAACCAATGTTTATTGCAGCATTATTCACAATTGCCAAGAGATGGAAACAGCCCAAATGTCCATCAAAGGACGAGTGGATAAACAAACTGTGGTATATACACATGATGGAATATTATGCAGCTGTAAGACAGAACAAAGACATGGATCATGTAATAATGTGGATGAACCTTGAGGACATTATGTTGAGTGAAGTTAGCCAGAAACAAAAGGACAGATTCTGTATGGTCTCACTAATATGAACAGACATTAATGAACAAACTTTGGGAGTTAAAAGCTGACAACACAGGCGACCAGGAGATAGAAAGAGGGCAGAGATCAGCCATTTGATGCTGAAGGACTACAGAATGTTTAGGATTGATTGCATAGATCCAGAAATAGATAGCATAATACTGTGTGATGGTAGCACGGTATTGTAAGTACACTGAACAAAGATGTCTGTGAGTAAAGCTGAAAGAGGTGGGATAGGAGAATGTATGACACCAGAGGTAAAGATAGATGATAAAGACTGGGACTGTATAATGTGGCAAAAACTGGAGTGGCCAATGACTGTTACTAAATATACAAATATAAAAATGTTTTTGCATGTGGGAAAGCAAATGAATGTCAACCATGTAGAAATTTGAAAAAGGGATGGTATTCAGGAAAAAACATAATCAAAGCAAACTGGAGTCTATGGTCAAGAGTAACATTGTAATATACCTCCATTAAATGTAACAAAGACAATATGCCAGTGCTAAATGTATATGAGAGGGGGATATAGGGGAGTAATATGGGGTTCTTGGTAGTGGTGTTATTTGCTGTCCTTAGTAGTATATTGTATTGTATGACATGTTATTTTTCTTTTTATCATTTTTTCTTATTGCTAAAAAAAAAAAATTTTTTTTTCTTGTAGTAATCAGTATGTTCAAGTGCTGATTGTGGTGATAAATGTACAACTTTATGATGATACCATGAACAACTGATTGTACACTGTGGATAAATGTATGGTATGTGAACAGAACTCTATAAAATTGTAGGAAAATATATACATAGGAGTAAAAGTGTTGGAGAAAACATGGTGAGAGGGATGATGCCTCACCAATATGGACTAACTACAATGTGTAAACTCAGAATTGAATCTTAGAACATAGCCTAACGTGGACACAATAATTGTAATAGTCCCTAGATTGTAAGCTCTTACAGCAGTTAACTCTATCCCTGAATTGTAAGGCCTAACTCTAAACTTTGAGATGCTGATCCCCTAGCATATAACCTGATTGGTCTCTGGAACAATGCATATCTCTGAGACACCTGAAACTCAGAGCTAGAGCTCGACAGATATGAATGTCAGTATTAGTGCATACAGCCACTGTCAAAAAAAAAAAAAAAAAAAAAAAAGCTGTAAAAGAGCCCAGACTTCAATTAGTGATATGAATGAAGCAGGTCTGGTTAACACCAGGGCAAGCCAGGCCAAAGGGTAAAGGTTGAAACTAACTGTGTTTTAAAACTTCAACTTTCATATGAGACCAAGGGAATAGATATCTATTTGGTACAGGATCTAAATTTTCTACATGGTACAACTCTATAGTCGATTTGTTCAAACACCACAATGTCATGGAACTTTGAATAGGAAGTGAGATACGGTAGGTTAGTGTAGGCTGGAGTGAAATAGTGACACATCCCAGAGTAATTTGGGCAGATAATAAAAAGTATATTTACAGCCTCCCCCTCCCCAGCCCCGAGGATCTGGGGGAAGGTGCGGATGTGTTGGACATCCTCACCTGGACTGGTGTTGATGTTGTCACAAACATTGGGACTGGAGTTTTGATGTGCTGAGCCCTCAAGCATGGGACTTGCCCTTATGAAGCTCATTACCACAAAGGAGAGTCTAAACTTGCATGTAATGGTGCCTAAGAGTCTCCCCCTGAGTACCTCTTTGTTGCTCAGATGTGGCCCTCTCTCTCTCTAACTGAGCCATCTTGACAGGTGAACTCACTGCCCTCCCCCCTACGTGGGACCCGACTCCCAGGGGTGTAAATCTCCCTGGCAACGCAGAGTATGACTCCTGGGGATGAATGTGGACCCAGCATCGTGGGACTGAGAGTATCTTCTTGACCAAAAGGGGGATGCAAAATGAGACAAAATAGTTTCAGTGGCTGAGAGATTCCAAATGGAGTCAAGAGGTCACTCTGGTGGACATTCTTATCCACTATATAGATAACACCTCTTAGGCTTTAATGTATTGGAATAGCTAGAAGTAAATACCTGAAACTACCAAACTCCAACCCAGCAGTCTGGACTCCTGAAGACAATTATATAAGAATGTAGATTACAAGGGGTGACAGTGTGATTGTGAAGACCTTGTGGATCACACCCCCTTTATCTAGTGTATGGATGAGTGGAGGAATGGGGATAAAAACTA
The DNA here is from genome assembly GCF_015220235.1 of Choloepus didactylus. Lineage (NCBI taxonomy): Eukaryota > Metazoa > Chordata > Mammalia > Pilosa > Megalonychidae > Choloepus > Choloepus didactylus. The sequence goes on from NC_051319.1 coordinate 14,088,940, forward strand.
AAGGACAAATGGGGTGGGATGGGGAGATGATTTGGGTGTTCTTTTTTCACTTTTATTTTTTATTCTTGTTCTGGTTCTTTCTGATGTAAGTAAAATGTTCAGAGATAGATTGTGGTGATGAACGCATAACTATATTATCATACTGTGGACAGTGGATTGTATATCATGGATGATTGTATGGTGTGTGAATGTATTTCAATAAAACTGAATTTAATAATAAAAAAAAAACTTATGGGGAAAAAAAACTTATGGGAGGGTTAAATGCAATAATGTAAATGAAGATACAATTCTCAGCACATACTAAGTGTTCCATAAATAATTAGTATTATTTCCAAATAAGGCAGAATCTATGTAAATGAACTTTCATCTCTCTGAAGGGTAGGTTGTACATTTTAAAAATACTTACAATAATTTTTAAAGTAGTGTCTCTTAATGAAACCTATATTTTTCTGCTAGCTCAGAAAAAAAAATTCAAGTCGGGAAATTCCTAAGAGGGAAAGCCCTAAGTATTACTCATAAAAATGGAAAACAAAGATGAAAATCAATATGATTACAGAAAAGGGTTTATCAGCATGTTCAGTTCCTTATTTAAAAATGAGAATTAATCTTCATCAAATCTTTGGAGAATAAACACTTGGAATGCAATATTATTTATCTAATTTAAAGAAAAATTTGTGCCTTCAAGTAAAGATTGACTATATTTAAGTTGCATGCACTATTGTACAGGTGGAATTTTGCTTTCTTTGCTTTATAAAGTTAGTTTCTGTAAGTAAAGATTTTTTTAAAAAAATCATTGTTTTACAAACACTGCTTTGTAATGGGTGGTGAAGTTTCTTTGAATATTAAAGCAAGCAGTTGTGTTTCAACAGTTCTAACAGGAAAAAAGATAAAGTCGGGCAGACCATTTCAAGATATTGTACCATCTCTCCAGATGATAATGTATCTCAGTTACAAAATGATAAGAAAAGCTCTATGAATACTTTGTGAAATTTTAAAAAGCAGAAAAAAGGTACGGAGTGAAAAGCAAACTATCAGTTGCCAGTGACAGTTGCAAATTTTTGAAGCTGGACATTTCTTGTGCCCTATTTTGCTTTCATAACCAATTGGAATTGGATGTAAGAGCACAAGGACCAAAAGGGTGAGTAACAATAACAAAAAAGTTAATTTAGTTTATGGTTAAGAACTGAAAAACAATGAGGGAGCAAGGGTGAGTTGAGAAAGGAGAGAACTAAATACAGAAATTAGTTTGGGATAAAATAGGCCAAAGGCAGGAATGTGGGAAGACCTGAGGGGAGTTAGTTATGGTAAGGCCTGCATTCTTTAAACAGTTCTGTTTTCAAGAAGTGAGAAAGGGAGCACTTATTTCCTGGTTTTGTTAGGATGTTGTTTCAGTTGTTAAAAGGAGATTTTAAAACAGTGGCATTTAAAAAAACAAAACAAAATAAAAAAAAAAACCAAAACAGTGGTGTAAATAGAACAGCAGGTAGGTGTACTGGTTTGAATCTATTAGGTACCCCACAAAAGCCATGTCCTTGTAATCCAATCTTCTGGAGGCAGTCCTATTGTGGATGAGACCTTTTTGATTATGGTGGAGATGTGACCCACCCAATTGTGGGTGGGAACTTTGATTAGATTATTTCCATGGAGATGTGACCCCTACCCATTCAAGGTGGATCTTAATTAGTTTACTGGAGTCCTTAAAAAACTAAGAGAGAGAGAGAGATGGGGGGGTTGGGGAGAGGGAGAGAGAGAGCTCTCAGAGCTGACGCAGACCCAGATGCTTGGAAATGCAGACAGAAAGACATTTGAAGATGCTAAGCTAAGAGATGAAGCCTATAGCTTGCACCGGAGAAGCTAAAAAAGGACCCCCAGATGCTTGCAGAGAAACTCCCTGGGAGAAAGAAGCAAGGATGCACAGGAGCTGAGAGAGAGAAGCTAAGACAGAAGCCCAGAGACATTTTGGAGAAAGAAATGGAAACCAGAAGCTGAACCTGGGAGAGGCCCAACAGAGTCCAGCCATGTGACTTCCCATGTGACAAAGGAACCCCAGAGGCCATTGGCCTTTCTTCAGAGAAGTTATCGTCCTATTGATGCCTTAATTGGGACAATTTTATGGCCTTAGAACGGTAAATTTGTAACCTAATTAATAAACCCCCGTTGTAATAGTGAATCCATTTCTGTATTTTGCATTCTGGAAGCTTTAACAAACTGAAACAATTGGCTTACTCTGCTTCATGAGATTCCAGAAGCCTAGACACCTTCTAAATCGTTCCATCATGCTCTAGAATGTTCCTCTCTTCTGTATGGTCAAAGATGGCTCAATTTCCATGCCCATTTAAAGGCATGATGTGGAAGATGCTTCAAACACTTCTGTTCATACCCCATTGGCCAGAACCTATTTATGGCCACACCATACTACAAGAGAGGAGGAAAAATGTACTCTCCAGCTGGGCTATCAGGTGTCCCACTAAAAGTCAGGGGTTCTATTACTAAAAAGAAGAAGGGGAGAAAGGACATTTGGGGACAATTGGAAGTCTCTGTCACAGGCCCACTTTGGGATACATGATGTCAATGATTAAAATGGCTTCAGTGTGGTGCTTGAGAAAGACAAAAATGTAGATGGGGGCAGTTTGTGTGACTTGTAACCATAGGCTTTTACCAATTACCACAGTACATTGATTACTGTAGCTTTATAGTGAGTCTTGAAATCAGGTAGTATGAGTCCTCCAACTTTGTTGTTCTTTTTCAAAATTGTTTTAGTTATTCTAAGTCTTTTGTCTTTACTCATAAATATTAGAGTCAGCTTGCTGATATCTACAAAAAATACTGCTAGGAAGGAGAAGGTTAAGCCTAATTATAATTGTGGCTAAGAGTCTCCCCCAGAGAGCCTCTTTGTTGCTCCGATGTGGCCTCTCTCTCTCTAAGCCCACGCAGCAGGTGGACTCACTACCCTGCCCCCTACATGGGACATGACACCCAGGGGTGTGAATCCCCCTGGCAATGTGGGGCATGACTCCTGGGGATGAGCCTGGACCCAGCACTGAGGGATTGAGAAAATCTTCTTGACCAAAAAGGGGAAGAGAGATGAAACAAAATTAGGTTCCAGTGTCTGAGAGATTTCAAATAAAGTTGAGAGATCACTCTGGAGGGTATTCTTATGCTCTATATGGATATTACTTTTTAGTTTTTGGTGAGTTGGAATGGCTATAGGGAAATACCTGAAGCTGTGGAACTGCAACCCAGTGACCTTGACTCTTGAAGACGATTGGATAATTAACTACGTAGCTTGCACAGTGGGGCTGTGTGATTGTGAAAACCTTGTGGCTTACACTCCTTTTATCCAATGTATGGACAGATGAGTGGAAAAAATGGGGACAAAATTGGATGAAGAATAGGGTGGGATGGAGGGGATGTTTTGGGTGTTCTTTTTTGCTTTTATTTTTATTTTTTGGAGTAAGGAAAAGGTTCAAAAATTGATTCTGGTAATGAACGCACAACTGTGTGATGGTGCTGTGAATAAGTAATCGTACATTTTGGATGACTGTAGGCTGTGTGAATGTATCTCAATAAAACTGTATTTTTAAAAAATCCTGCTAGCATTTTTATTGGGATTGTATAAAATACATAGATCAATTTGGAAAGAATTGATATCTTATTAATATTGAGTCTTACAATTCATGAACACAGTATGCATCTCCATTTAATTAGATCTTCTTTGATTTCTTTCATCTGCATTCTACAGATGTTAGTATACAAATCCTACACATATTTTGTTAGATTAATAACCAATTCCTTTTTTTGGTGCTATCATAAATGATACTGATTTTAAAATTTTTATTTCTAATTGTTCATTGCCAATATATAGAAGTGTGATGTTTCTTTTTATTAGAGAGTTTGTAAGTTTACAGGAAAATCATGCTAACATACAGAGCTCCCATACACCACCCTTTTAATAAGATCTTGCATTAATGTGGTACATTTCTGTTGCAACTGATGAAAAGAACATTTTTATAATCTACTATTAACTATAGTCCATGGTTTACATTAATTTTTTTATTGAGATTGTTCACATACCATACAATTACCCAAAGATCCAAAGTATACAATCAGTTGCTCCCAGTACCATCATACAGCTGTGCATTCATCACCATAATTAATTTTTTTTAATTTTTAGAACATTTTCATTACTCCAGAAAAGAAATCAAGACAAAAAAAGGAAACTCAAATCCTCCCATACCCCTAACAACCACCCACCATTGTTGACTCATAGTATTGGTATAGTACATTTGTTACTGTTGATTAAAAATGTTAAAATGCTACTAACTGTAGTATATAGTTTGCAATCGGTGTATTTTTTCCCTATATGCAACTCTATTATTAACTTCTAGTTATAGTGTCATACATTTGTTCTGGTTCATGAAAGAGATTTCTAATATTTGTACAGTTAATCACAGACATTGCCCACCACAAGGTTTATACCGTTTTATACATTCCCATATTTTAACTTCCAACTTTCCTTCTAGTGACATACGTGACTCTGAGCTTACCCTTTCCACCACGGTCCCGTACCATTTGGCACGGTTAGTTATTCTCACAACGTGCTACTATCATCTCTGTCCATTTCCAAACATTTGAGTTCAACCTAATTGAAAATTCTGCTCATAATAAGCAACTGCTCCCCATTCTTTAGCCTCATTCTATATCCTGATAACTTATATTTCATGTCTATGAGTTTACATCTTATAATTAGTTCATATCAGTGAGACACATATTTTTACTTATGTGTCTGACTTATTTCACTCAATATAGTGCCCTCAAGGTTTCTTCATCAACCCATTTTTTTAAGACGGTTTTGTTCACACACCATACATTCTGTCATAAGTAAACAAGCAATGGTTCCCTGTATAGTCATGTATTTATGTATTCACCACCACCTCCACTATCTATGTAAGGACATCTCCATTTCTTCCACAGAGGAGGAGGAAGAGTCAAAGAAGGTAGAGAGACAGGAGAAAAAGAAAAAAGAAAGAGAAAAAACAAGGAAAAAAAAAACAATGATAGCTAGGAAGCAACAAAAGAAAAGATAGCATTAAACTAAAGTAGAATAAAAGAATAAAGAGTCAGACAACATTGTCAGTGCCAAGAGTCCCATACCCCTCCCCCTCTTATAGGCATTTAGCTTTGGTATATTGCCTTTGTTACATTAAAGGAAGCATATTACAATGTTTCTGTTAACTATAGTCTCTAGTTTGCATTGATTGTATATTTCCCCCAATACCTCCCTATTTTTAACAGCATTCATTTGTTCTCCCTCATGAAAAAACATATTTATACATTTTATCACAATTGTTGAGCACTCTAGGTTTCACTGAGTTTACAGTCCCAGTCTTTATCTTTCCTCTTTCCTTCTGGTGTCCCACATGCTCCTAACCTTCCTCTTTCAACTGTACTCACAGTCATCTTTGTTCAGTGTACTTACATTGTTGTGATACCATCACCCAAAATTGTGTTCCAACCCTCTCACTCCTGTCTTTTCCTTTCTGTCTGTAGTGCTCCCTTTAGTATTTCCTGTAGAGCAGATATCTTGTTCACAAATGCTGTCATTGTCTATTTGTCAGAGAATATTTTAAACTCTCCCTTATATTTGAAGGATAGTTTTGCCAGATATAGGATTCTTAGTTGGCAGTTTTTCTCTTTCAGTATCTTAAATATATCACAGAACTTACATCTTGCCTCCATGGTTTCTGCCGAGAAATCGACACATAGTATTATGACGCTTCCTTTGTATGTGATGGATTGCTTTTCTCTTGCAGTTTTCAGTATTTTCTCTTTGTCTTTGATGTTTGATTATTTGATTATTAAGAGTCTTGGCATAGGCCTATTCAGATTTATTCTGTTTGGGGTATGCTGGGCTTCTTGGATTGGTAATTTTATGTCTTTCATAAGAGATGGGAAATTTTCATTGATTATTTCCTCTATTATTGCTTCTGCCCCTTTTCCCTTCCCTTCTCCTTCTGGGACACCCATGACACATACATTCATGTGTTTCATGTTGTCATTCAATTTCCTGAGATGTTTCTCATATTTTTCCATTCTTTTCCCTATCTGTTCTTTTGCCTGTAGGATTTCAGGTGTCTTGTTTTCCAGCTCCTGAGTGTTTTCTTCTGCCTCTTGATATCTGCTTTTGTATGTTTCCATTGTGTTTTTCATCTCTTTTGTTGTGCCTTTAATTTCCATAGATTCTGCCAGTTGTTTTTTTGAACTTTCAATTTCTATCTCATGTATGCCCAGTGTTTTCATTACATGCTTCGTCTCTTTTGCCATATCTTCCCTAAACTTTTTGAATTGATTTAGCATTAGTTGTTTAAATTCCTGTATCTCAGTTGAAGTGTGAGTTTGTTCCTTTGACTGGGACATAACTTCATTTTTCTTAGTGTAGGTTGTAGTTTTCTGTTGTCTAGGCATCTGGTTTCCTTGGTTACCCCAATCAGGTTTTCCCAGACCAGAACGGGCTCAGGTCCCAGAAGGGGGCAATATCCAGTATCAGTTTTCCCTGTGGGTATGTCTTGGAAGATTGACACACCCTGTGAGGCCTCAAGCTGCTGTGCTTTTCCTGACCTGCCCAGCAGGTGGTGCCTGTCATCCTGTAGCTCCTACTGGTATAAGGAAGTGTGCCCTCCTTAGTTTCTGTTTTGGCTGTTTCCCCCCAAGCTCTGGGGTCTGGTTCTGAATGGAAGGTGGTTAGAAGAGCTGTGCACCACCTCCTTCCTCATAGGGAAGATACACCCCCTAGGGAGTTTTCATCTACATTTAAATAGGTTTTTTGTCTCTCTGACTTTGCTGTCTCCACCCTTGTCTGGGTCAGAGTGCTGCGAACTGAAAATGGCTGAGGCTTTCTCCACTGAGCCACTCATGTTGCAAGAGAAAAAAAGGGACTGAAAATCCCCTTTCAAGGCCAGTCCATGGCCCCCAGTTTCACTCATTGGCCAGATATAGCACCTGGTCCTCTGGGCTCCCCTTCCCAGGACAAGGAAGCCCCCTGGCTCTTCAAGATCATTCAGCACTAAAAGCCTCTGTCTGCTTGTTGGGGATTTGTAGCTTGCATTGAGCAGTCCATGTTTGCCAACTAAAACCCCAGTTGGAGCTGGACTGAGGTATATTTGCTTGTTCAGAGAGTGCTGCTCTCCATCACAGTGAGGTTTTTGCAGTTCGGGCTGCCACAAGGGCAGGGGGCTCCCAGCTCATGTCCACAGTTTCTACTCACAAATTCAATGCTGTGATCTCAGGCATGCCTCCTAACCCAGGTTGGATGTGTGAAAGTCACGGTTGTCCCCCAGAAATTGTTCCAGATCATTTACTAGTTGTTCCTGGTTGTTTATTAGTCACTCCAGGGGGACTAACTAACTTCCACTCTTCTCTATGCTGCCACGTTCTTCTGTCTAACTACATTAATTTTAATATATTGACTTTGTATCTTGTGACCTTGCTAAACTCATTTCTTTATAGGACTATTCAGATTATCTATTTCTTCTTGAGTGCATTTGGTGGTCGGTGTCTTTCAAGGAATTTGTCCATTTTATCTAAGTTATTGAATTTGGAGTTTAGTGTTATTTGTAGTATTCCCTTTCTATCCTTCCAATGTTATTGGTAACATGTATCTTCTCTTTTTATTCTTGGTCAGTCTGGCTAGATGTGTATTAACTTTATTCACATTTTCAAACAGCCAGCATTGGATTCATTGATTTTTTTTTTTTTTGGTTGTCTTAAATTTATTTTAACTGATGAGGGTTTTAGAAGCTTATTTTATTTTGATATATGCAGTCCTGCTTTTTTTTTTTTTAATCATCATTTTATTGAGATATATTCACATACCACGCAGTCATACAAAACAAATTGTACTTTCGATTGTTTACCGTACCATTACATAGTTGTACATTCATCACCTAAATCAATCCCTGACACCTTCATTAGCACACACACAAAAATAACAAGAATAATAATTAGAGTGAAAAAGAGCAATTGAAGTAAAAAAGAACACTGGGTACCTTTGTCTGTTTGTTTCCTTCCCCTACTTTTCTACACATCCATCCATAAACTAGACAAAGTGGAGTTTGGTCCTTTTGGCTTTCCCAATCCCATTGTCACCCCTCATAAGCTACATTTTTATACAACTGTCGTTGAGATTCATGGGTTCTGGGTTGTAGTTTGATAGTTTCAGGTATCCACCACCAGCCACCCCAATTCTTTAGAACCTAAAAAGGGTTGTCTAAAGTGTGCGTAAGAGTGCCCACCAGAGTGATCTCTCGGCTCGTTTTGGAATCTCTCTGCCACTGAAGCTTATTTCATTTCCTTTCACATCCCCCTTTTGGTCAAGAAGATGTTCTCCGTCCCACGATGCCGGGTCTACATTCCTCCCCGGGAGTCATATTCTACGTTGCCAGGGAGATTCACTCCCCTGGGTGTCTGATCCCACATAGGGGGGAGGGCAGTGATTTCACCTTTCAAGTTGGCTTAGCCAGAGAGAGAGGGCCACATCTGAGCAACAAAGAGGCATTCAGGAGGAGACTCTTAGGCACAAATATAGGGAGGCCTAGCCTCTCCTTGGCAGCAACCGTCTTCCCAAGGGTAAAACTTATGGTAGAGGGCTCAACCCATCAAACCACCAGTCCCCTATGTCTGTGGTCATGTTAGCAACCATGGAGGCGGGGTAGGCGAATACCCCTGCATTCTCCACAGGCTCCTCAAGGGGGCACTACATCTTTTTTTTTTTCCTTGTTTTTCTTTCTTTTTTTTTTTTAACTTTCCCTTCTTTTTTTAAATCAACTGTATGAAAAAAAAAAGTTAAAAAGAAAACAAACATACAATAAAAGAACATTTCAAAGAGACCATAACAAGGGAGTAAGAAAAAGACAACTAACCTAAGATAACTGCTTAACTTCCAACATGTTCCTACTTTACCCCTTTACCCCAAGAAAGTTACATAATATAGCAACATTTCTGTGAACTTGTTCCTACTATATCCATCAGAAATTAACAGACCATATCATTTCTGGGCATCCCCAGAACGTTAAATAGCTTATCTGTTCTTCTTGGATTATTGTTCCCCCTTCCTTAATTGCTCTCTACTGCTAGTTCCCCTACATTCTACATTATAAACCATTTGTTTTACATTTTTCAAAGTTCACATTAGTGGTAGCATATAATATTTCTCTTTTTGTGCCTGGCTTATTTCGCTCAGCATTATGTCTTCAAGGTTCATCCATGTTGTCATATGTTTCACGAGATCGTTCCTTCTTACTGCCGCGTAGTATTCCATCGTGTGTATATACCACATTTTATTTATCCACTCATCTGTTGAAGGACAATTGGGTTGTTTCCATCTCTTGGCAATTGTGAATAATGCTGCTATGAACATTGGCGTGCAGATATCTGTTCGTGTCACTGCTTTCCGATCTTCTGGGTATATACCGAGAAGTGCAATCGCTGGATCAAATGGTAGCTCTATATCTAGTTTTCTAAGGAACTGCCAGACTGACTTCCAGAGTGGCTGAACCATTATACAGTCCCACCAACAATGAATAAGAGTTCCAATTTCTCCACATCCCCTCCAGCATTTGTAGTTTCCTGTTTGTTTAATGGCAGCCATTCTAACCGGTGTTAGATGGTATCTCATTGTGGTCTTAATTTGCATCTCTCTAATAGCTAGTGAAGCTGAACATTTTTTCATGTGTTTCTTGGCCATTTGTATTTCCTCTTCAGAGAACTGTCTTTTCATATCTTTTGCCCATTTTATAATTGGGCTGTCTGTACTATTGTCATTGAGTTGTAGGATTTCTTTGCATATGCAAGATATCAGTCTTTTGTCAGATACATGGTTTCCAAAAATTTTTTCCCATTGAGTTGGCTGCCTCTTTACCTTTTTGAGAAATTCCTTTGAGGTGCAGAAACTTCTAAGCTTGAGGAGTTCCCATTTATCTATTTTCTCTTTTGTTGCTTGTGCTTTGGGTGTAAAGTCTAGGAAGTGGCCGCCTAATACAAGGTCTTGAAGATGTTTTCCTACATTATCTTCTAGGAGTTTTATGGTACTTTCTTTTATATTGAGATCTTTGGTCCATTTTGAGTTAATTTTTGTGTAGGGGGTGAGGTAGGGGTCCTCTTTCATTCTTTTGGATATGGATATCCAACTCTTCCAGCCCCATTTGTTGAAAAGACCATTATGGCTCAGTTCAGTGACTTTGGGGGCCTTATCAAAGATCAGTCGGCCATAGAGCTGAGGGTCTATCTCTGAATTCTCAATTCAATTCCATTGATCTATATGTCTGTCTTTGTGCCAGTACCATGCTGTTTTGGCAACTGTGGCTTTATAATAAGCTTCAAAGTCAGGGAGTGTAAGTCCTCCCACTTCGTTTTTCTTTTTTAGGGTGTCTTTAGCAATTCGAGGCATCTTCCCTTTCCAAATAAATTTGATAACTAGCTTTTCCAAGTCTGCAAAGTAGGTTGTTGGAATTTTGATTGGGATTGCATTGAATCTGTAGATGAGTTTGGGTAGAATTGACATCTTAATGACATTTAGCCTTCCTATCCATGAACATGGAATATTTTTCCATCTTTTAAGGTCCCCTTCTATTTCTTTTAGTAGAGTTATGTAGTTTTCTTTGTATAGGTCTTTTACATCTTTGGTTAAGTTGATTCCTAGGTACTTGATTTTTTTAGTTGCTATTGAAAATGGTATCTTTTTCTTGAGTGTCTCTTCAGTTTGTTCATTTCTAGCATATAGAAACATTACTGACTTACGTGCATTAATCTTGTATCCCGCTACTTTGCTAAATTTGTTTATTAGCTCTAGTAGGTGTATCGTCGATTTCTCAGGGTTTTCTAGATATAAGATCATATCATCTGCAAACAATGACAGTTTTACTTCTTCTTTTCCAATTTGGGTGCCTTTTATTTCTTTGTCTTGCCGGATTGCCCTGGCTAGCACTTCCAGCACAATGTTGAATAACAGTGGTGACAGCGGGCATCCTTGTCTTGTTCCTGATCTTAGAGGGAAGGCTTTCAGTCTCTCATCATTGAGTACTATGCTGGCTGTGGGTTTTTCATATATGCTCTTTATCATGTTGAGGAAGTTTCCTTCAATTCCTACCTTTTGAAGTGTTTTTATCAAAAAGGGATGTTGGATTTTGTCAAATGCTTTTTCAGCATCTATTGAGATGATCAATTGATTTTTCCCTTTCGAGTTTTTAATGTGTTGTAATACATTGATTGTTTTTCTTATGTTGAACCATCCTTGCATGCCTGGAATGAACTCCACTTGGTCATGGTGTATGATTTTTTTAATGTGTCTTTGGATTCGATTTGCAAGTATTTTGTTGAGGATTTTTGCATCTATATTCATTAGGGAGATTGGCCGGTAGTTTTCCTTTTTTGTAGCATCTTTGCCTGGTTTTGGTATTAGATTGATGTTAGCTTCATAAAATGAGTTAGGTAGTGTTCCATTTTCTTCAATGTTTTGAAAGAGTTTGAGTAAGATTGCTGTCAGTTCTTTCTGGAAAGTTTGGTAGAATTCCCCTGTGAAGCCATCTGGCCCTGGGCATTTATTTGTGGGAAGATTTTTGATGACTGATTGGATCTCTTTGCTTGTGATGGGTTGGTTGAGGTCTTCTATTTCTTCTCTGGTCAGTCTAGGTTGTTCATATGTTTCCAGGAAATTGTCCATTTCTTCTACATTGTCCAGTTTGTTGCCATACAGTTGTTCATAATATCCTCTTATAATTTTTTTGATTTCTTCAGGATCTGCAGTTATGTCACCTTTTTCATTCATTATTTTGTTTATATGGGTCTTCTCTGTTTTTGATTTTGTCAGTCTAGCTAGGGGCTTGTCAATCTTGTTGATCTTCTCAAAGAACCAACTTTTGGTGCTATTTATCCTCTCTATTGTTTTTTTGTTCTCTATGTCATTTATTTCTGCTTTAATCCTTGTTATTTCTTTTCTTGTACTTGGTTTAGGATTGGTTTGCTGTTCATTTTCTAGCTTCTTCAGTTGATCCATTAGTTCTTTGATTTTGGCTCTTTCTTCCTTTTTAATATATGCGTTTAGTGCTATAAATTTCCCCCTCAGCACTGCTTTTGCTGCATCCCATAGGTTTTGGTATGTTGTGTTCTCATTTTCATTTGTCTCTATATATTTAGCAATTTCTCTTGCTATTTCTTCTTTAACCCACTGATTGTTTAGGAGTGTGTTGTTTAACCTCCAGGTATTTGTGAATTTTCTAAGTCTCTGATGGTTATTGACTTCTAATTGTATTCCATTGTGGTCAGAGAATGTGCTTTGAATAATTTCAATCTTTTTAAATTTATTGAGGCTTGTTTTATGTCCCAGCATATGATCTATTCTGGAGAAAGTTCCATGAGCACTAGAAAAGTATGTGTATCCTGGTGATTTGGGATGTAATGTCCTGTATATGTCTGTTAAATCTAATTCATTTATCAGATTGTTTAGGTTTTCAATTTCCTTATTGGTCTTCTGTCTGGTTGATCTATCTATAGGAGACAGTGATGTATTGAAGTCTCCCACAATTATTGTGGAAACATCAATTGCTTCCTTTAGTTTTGCCAGTGTTTCTCTCATGTATTTTGTGGCACCTTGGTTGGGTGCATAGACATTTACGATTGTTATTTCTTCTTGCTGAATTGCCCCTTTTATTAGTATGTAGTGGCCTTCTTTGTCTCTCAAAACATCCCTGCATTTGAAGTCTATTTTATCTGAGATTAATATTGCTATACCTGCTTTCTTTTGGCTGTAGCTTGCATGAAATATTTTTTTCCATCCTTTCACTTTCAGTTTCTTTGTGTCCCTGTGTCTAAGATGAGTCTCTTGTATGCAACATATTGATGGTTCATTTTTTTTGATCCATTCTGCAAATCTATATCTTTTAATTGGGGAGTTTAATCCATTTACATTCAACGTTAAAACCGTGAAGGCATTTCTTGAATCAGCCATCTTATCCTTTGGTTTATGTTTGCCATATTTTTCCCTCTCTTTATTAATATCCTTTATTGTACCCATACCGAATCTCTTTAGTACTGAACCTTTCTCCAAGTCTCTCTGTCCTGTCTTTGTTTCTCTGTCTGTAGGCCTCCCTTTAGTATCTCCAGTAGGGCAGGTCTCTTGTTAGCAAATTCTCTCAGCATTTGTTTGTCTGTGAAAAATTTAAGCTCTCCCTCAAATTTGAAGGAGAGCTTTGCTGCATAAAGTATTCTTGGCTGGAAATTTTTCTCACTCAGAATTTTAAATATATCGTGCCACTGCCTTCTCGCCTCCATGGTGGCTGCTGAGTAGTCACTACTTAGTCTTATGCTGTTTCCTTTGTATGTGGTGAATTGCTTTTCTCTTGCTGCTTTCAGAACTTGCTCCTTCTCTTCTGTGTTTGACAGTGTGATCAGTATATGTCTTGGAGTGGGTTTATTTGGATTTATTCTATTTGGAGTTCGCTGAGCATTTATGATTTGTGTATTTATGTTGTTTAGAAGATTTGGGAAGTTTTCCCCAACAATTTCTTTGAATACTCTTCCTAGACCTTTACCCTTTTCTTCCCCTTCTGGGACACCAATGAGTCTTATATTTGGACGTTTCATATTATCTATCATATCCCTGAGGTCCATTTCGATTTTTTCAATTTTTTTCCCCATTCTTTCTTTTATGCTTTCATTTTCCATTCTGTCATCTTCCAGGTCACTGATTCATTGTTCAACTTCCTCTAGTCTTGTACTATGAGTGTCCAGAATCTTTTTAATTTGGTCAACAGTTTCTTTAATTTCCATAAAATCATCCATTTTTTTATTTAGTCTTGCAATGTCTTCTTTATGCTCTTCTAGAGTCTTCTTGATTTCCTTCATATCCCATACTATGGTCTCATTGTTCATCTTTAGTTCTTTGAGTAGCTGCTCTATGTGCTGTGTCTCTTCTGGTCTTTTGATTTGGGTGCTTGGGCTTGGGTTATCCATATCGTCTGGTTTTTTCATATGCTTTATAATTTTCTGTTGTTTTTGGCCTCGTGGCATTTGCTGAACTTGATAGGGTTCTTTTAGGGTTTGTAGACCTATTGAAGTCCTTATCTCTAATTTATCAGATCTACAGCTTCGTGGAGTACACTTTCTCTAACTAACCAGCAGGTGGCGTCCACGAGCCACCTGTTCTCCACAAGCCAGTTCTCCCCTGCTTAGCCTTTTTGGTGAGTGGGGGAGTGAGTCTTGTGGGGCCCAATTGGTGTACCAAGCTTGCGTGTGTAGTTGGTGTTGCCTGCCCTGTATGTGGGGCGTGTTTCTGGGCAGTCGGGGAGGGGGGGTGGCCCTAACAATCAAATCTCCCTGATGATCCTAGAGTTTTAACGCTGCTGCAATAGTCTAATCCTTCAGTTCAGTCCTGCCACAGTTTGTCTCTGCCACTGACCCACAAGTCCTTGGTATTGGCGTATGGCTCCTGAGACTTGCAAGTGGGCCCCTCTTCCAGGCCATGCACCCCGGGTCCTCTGTTGAGGGATGACTGTGCTATGTCACAGGTGAGTGCCGTCCCCCCAGGGCAGTTCTGGGCTGCTGGGCTGTGTAGGGAGGCTCCCAGTCTGCTGAAATGATGGCTGAATGGGGCTTTGTTAATTCACACTGCTCTACCTTCCCAGCTCTAGGACAATCATCTGAGGTTGCAGGGAAGGCTAATGTCCACGCCCAGTTTTGTGGTGTGTGCCTGTTATTTGAAGCACTTCCGTCACACTGGGTTGTCTGGGGCAGCTCTGGGCTATGGGGCTGGCGATGGGCAGGAGTGTTTCCTGTCCACCAGGATGGTGGCTGTGAGCGGACACCCCCCTTTTCTTGGGAAGTTGTGGTGTTTAGTGAATTTTCCCAGCCACTGTATTATTGCCTTTTGTCTCAGAGCTCTCTTAGTTCTGCTCTTGACTTGACGTGCCCAAATTGCAATTCTTTGAATCTTTCTGTATTGGGCTTCTTAGAGTAATTGTTTTAGAAAAAGTAAAAAGGATTAAAAAAAAAAAAAAAAAAAAAAAAAGGGCCCTCCTCAGCGATCTAATGGGTTATTGAAATGCTAATAGACACAGCAACCAGGGCCATTAAGGAAAGGTCCACAGGGCAGAGAGATCAGCTTTTCTTCGGGATTTGCATATGCGCCTCAAGGCCTGAGCTCCGCCCTTCCCCTTTCTGTGTTCACCAGAACTCCAAAAATCCTCTGCTTTTATTTTGGAGTTTTTCGTGTTATTTTTATTTTTTTTTTTCTATGCCTGTCTCCTCTCTGCTGGGCTGGCAGCTCTCAGATTCTCCGGTGTCTGGTCTCAGTCTATCTATGGTTGGAATCTGGATCAGTAGAATGAGTTTCCGATAAGAGCAGCCACTGCCGTTCTCCCTTCTCCTTCCCGGAGCTGACAGCCCCTCCTCCCACGGGACCGAGCCTGGCAGGGAGGGGCGCGGGTCCCCTGGCCGCAAAAACTTACAGATTTCGCTGATCTCAGCAGTTCGACATTTTCATGAGTGTTGTATGAAGTATGCCCAAAGACAGATTGCTCTGTGGTGTCCAGTCCACGCAGTTCCTGGCTTTTTACCCACTTTCCTGGAGGAGTAACTAAAACCTACAGCTCACCAGTCTGCCATCTTGCCCCGCCCGCCTCATTGATTTTTTCTCCTTTAAATTTTTCTGTTTTAAATTTCTGTTTTAAATTTCTCTAAGTTCTGCTTTTATCTTTATTATTTTTTCTTCTGCTTAATTTGAGTTTAATTTTCTTTCCTTTTACAGGTTTCCTAATGTGGAAGCTTATATTATTGATTTGAAACCTTTCTTCTTTTCAACATGAGCAGTTAATCCTATAAATTTCCCTCTAAGCACTGCTTTAGCTCTGTGCCAGTTTGAGTGTATTATGTTCCCCAGAAAAAGCCATATTCTTTGATACAATCTTGTGGGGCAGACATTTTAATGCTGATTAGATTGGAATTCTTTGAGTGTTTCCATGGAGATGTGCCCCACCCAACTGTAGGTGATAATTCTGATGAGATAATTTCCACAGAGATGTGGCTCTGCCCATTCAGCATGGGCCTTGATTACTGGAGCAGTATATAAGCTCAGACAGAAGGAGCAAGCTTGCCACACAGCCAACAGGGACACTTTGAAGAATGCCCAGGAGCTGAGAGAGGAGCTTCAGCTTTCAGAGACATTTTGGAGATGTCCTTTGAAAGCAGACTTTTGCTTTGGAGAAGCTAAGAGGAGGAAAAATGCCCCAAGAGCAAATAAGAGTGACATTTTTGAGGAGCTAAAGCCTAGAGAGGAACATCCTGGGAGAAAGCAAAGTTCTAAACCAGAACTTGGAGCAGACGCCAGCTACGTGGCTTCCCAGCTAACAGAGGTTTTCCGGACACCATTGGCCATCCTCCAGTGAAGGTACCCGATTGTTGATGCATTACCTTGGACACTTTATGGCCTTAAGACTGTAAATTTGTAACCAAATAAACCCCCTTTTATAAAAGCCAATCCATCTCTGGTGTTCTGCATTTCAGCAGCATTAGCAAACTAGAACAAGCTCCATCTCAAATTTTTTGATATGTTGTATTTTCATTTTCACTCAGTTTGAAATATTTTCTAATTTTGCTTCAGACTTCTTTTTTCACTTATGAATTATTTAGAAATATATTATATGGTTATTTTCCATATATATATTTGTTATTGATTTCTAGTGTAATTATTTTATGATTAGAGAACATGCTTTGTATAGTTGCAAGTGTTTTAAATATGTTGAGGTTTGTTTTATGACCCAGAATATGGTCTATCTTGATTAATGTTCCATGTATACATGCAAAGAATGTATATTCTGCTGTTGTTGCATGGTATGTTCTATAAATAGCAATTAGGTACAATTTGTTGATGTTATTGACCAATTATTTCATATCCTTGCTGAGTTTCTGTCAACTTGTTCTACCTATTACCAAGAGAGGAATGTTGTTCCTCAAAAAGTTAAATACAGAATTACCATCTGATGTGGCAACCCCGCTTCTAGATATTTACCCAAAGAGAGTGAAAACAGGGTTATAATAGATACTTGTCCACAATTTTTTTATAACAACATTATTCACAAGAGTCAAAAGCTGGAAACAATCCAAGTGTCCATCAACAAATGAATGGATAAACAAAATGTGGTACATAAACACAATGTAATATTATTGGTCATAAGAAAGAATGAAGCTATGAGACATGCTGAAACATGGAAAAACTTTGAAAAATATGCTCAGTGAAATAAGCAAGGCACATAAGAACAAAATATGGTATGATATCATTTATAAGATATGATTAGAACTAACAAATTTTTAGAGATAGTAAAAAAACAGATTAAAAGTTATGGGGGGGGTGATAAACGGAGGGGAAGGGGTAGTGTTTGTCTGTAAAAATAAAAAGAAAAGAAAAGAAAAAAACTGTACCAGAAAAACAACAACAATAACAACAGAAACAACAAAAAAAGAGTAAAGAGTGTTGAACTCTCCTACTATAAATATAGTTTTGTCTTTTTCTCCTTTGTGTCCCATCAGGTTTTGCTTCATGTATTTGGAAGCTCTGTTGTTAGGCACATTCACATTTAGACTTATTATGACCTCCTGATGAATTGATCCTTTTATCAACTTGTAATGTCCTCCTTTTATCCCTGGAAATTTTCTATGCTCTGAAGTCTACTTTGTGTTACATTACTATAGCATCTCCAGAATTTTTTGGTTAGTGTCGCAGTGTATCTTTTTCTATCCTTTTTTTTTTTTTTACCAGTATATATCATTATATTAGAAGAGATTTTTTTTTTATACACACCCTGCATTTTGGTCTTATTTGTTTGCTTGCTTGACCGATCTGACAACTTATGCCTTTTATTTGATATATTTAGATCATTTACATTTAATGTAACTATTGATATGGTTGGATTTAGAATAACTATTTTATTATTTGTTTTCTGTTTGTCCCCTTTATTTTTTATTCCTCTATTCCCCCCTTCTTGACTCCTTCAGATTATTTCAATATCTCTTAATATTTTATTTAAATTTATCTATTGTCTTTTTTTAGCTATGTCTGGTGTGTTTGTGTGTGTATATGTATGTGTACACTAGTGGTTTCTCTAGGGATTATAATATACATACCTAATCTTTTCAGTCTACTCATAGTTAGTATTTTACCACTCCAAATAAAATGTAGGTGCTTTATAACCATATAGGTCTCTTTATCCTCCACCTTCATGTTACAGTTATCATATGTATTTCATCATTGCTCACAGAAAATCCCATCTAGCTGTCTGGTGTCTTGGGAGGTTTTTCTAATGTATTTTGTCAAGGTAATTTGAAAAAAGAGGATAAATAAGAAGGCATGTTAGTGAGGCAAGACAAAATTTAGAATGGAGATTTCACTAATGGTAATATTAATGTAGCAAGGGCTCAGGAACTAAATGCTTCAGATATGATATCATTGATTCAAATGGCTTCAGTGTGGTGGTTGGTAAAGTTTGGTGTGTAGGTGATGTGGCAGGTTGTGTGTCTTGTAATTATATCCCTTAAAAAGGCTTAAGAATATCTGACTGCTTCTATTTATTACTAATGTTGAAATATACCCTAGAGGAAAAAGGTGAAGGGGACAATTTCTCTAGAATAGGTGGTGCCTGTCTTAGCTCAGAAGTCCAAAAACAGACAACTATTTCCATATACCCTGACCTGGGGTGTATTTGTACAACCTAGACCTGGGATGGAGGGAGTTCCCAGACTTCAGGGCAAATGAAGGAAATTTATACTATGAGCAGGTGATCACTGGTAGGGTAGAACCCCACAAAAAGTTTTCCTTTCTGAACTGGGGCATCTTACATAGATCCAAAGCATGTACAGCCTTCAGCAATATTCACCAATCTAAGCCTGAATAATTAATTACATAAAGCCTAATCTTTTCAAATTTGGGGTTAAGCCTCAGGCCTGGCTTATTTACTTGACAGACCAAGGAAAATAGTAATTCTCTTGGAGATACTTTTGTGTTCTAGCTGTTCAAAACATGTCCTTGAGCTGCCATTCCTTTACCTTTCAGGCAATGCCAGAACCCTCCCAGGATCAAGCAACTGTCAGCCCATGCTCTTCCTTCCAAGCCTCTCCTCAAGCTGAAATAATAAACTTTCAACATCTCAGCTAGAGGAAGGTTCTAAAGTAAGCATGCAGTACCATGGAAACAATCATTTGACAGCATTCTAGTAAATCCACCCTTGGTCTATGAAGCTTGTTTTATGGTAATGGTGTTATTTTGGGATTTATTGCTTTCCAGAACTCAGAGAGAGATACAGGAGCACTTTGAGCAACTGCTCAGTTATGGAAAATGAGGGAACAATCAAATGTCTATGAAATGTGTCACTCATTTATTTCTTCAGTTTTCTTCCTACTTTGACATATTGTTTTATGTGAACTCATCTTGTTTTTGTTTTTTGAAAAACATACAGATTCTCAGACATAAGTAAATATCTTTTTTTTGCCAATTTGAATAAAAGAAAGAGCAGAAAAATTGTGGCTCATATATGCATCAATATCATTCAAGGTCAAGTCAGGAGAAATAAACCACACCAGTTATTTGAGCAGAGAGACTGTAACAATTTTCTGGGTATAAAGTTGTTAACTAAGTAAATTAAAGGGTATAAAGAGAGCACTAAGGGATCACAAAGGTAGCAACTGCAGGAAGAATTTACTAACCCCTTAGAACTGGGGAGCAAAGGAAAGAAGTCGGAATTATTAAAACTTAGAAGCTCAGAGGAGGAAGCAGAATTTTGAAGAAAGGGCAGCAGGCAGCTTATGCTGGTGTCTCTGAGGGAGCATGATGAGGTGTGTCCTGCAAATGTTGAGAAAAACTCTAAAGTGAATTAAGCTGCTGCTGTAAAAAGGAACTAAATCTGTTGGGTGCAAAGAAATGATGCTAGTGTGATGCTCACAGAAACCTGAAGTGTTCGGGAAGCAGACTCCCTTCTTCCTCCTCCAGTATTGCTGGGTCCCTGACAAAATAGGAATGTGGTTTGTAGAATCCTAGACCCAGCATCACAATGCAGAGTATACAAGGATGGATGTGGATCTGAAGGACAATAACCTAACATCCCAACAACTCATTCAAATTGCATTTAAACTAAGTAAGGTAACAATGTCAGGTAGAAAGATGGACCTATGATTGGACAATTTCCATGGAGGTGTTACCCCACCCATTCAGGGTGGGTCTTAATTGAATCACTGGAGTCCTATAAAAGTGTTGACAGACAGAAGGAGGTGCTGCAGCCAAAAGATACACGTTGAAGAACACACAGGAGCTGAGAGTGGAGCTGGAACACAATCTGGGATTAGCAGACACCAGCCATGTGCTTTCCCAGCTAGCAGAGGTTTTCTGGACATCATTGGCCTTCCTTCGGTGAATGTATACTTGTGTTGATACCTTCATTTGGACATTTTCATGGCCTTCAGACTGTAACTTTGTAACCAGATAAATCCCCTTTATAAAAGCCAATCCATTTCTGGTATTTTGCATAATAGCAGCATTAACAAACTGGAACACTGGTATAGAGCCACAACCTCCAAAAACTTACTCTTTCTCTCCCGTTTTCCTGGCTTCCTGGCAAAGGCTACCCTTCTGTTAGCATATCTTTTCTTTAGATAGTTAATATAAATGGTTTGTCATAGTTTTATTTGTTCTTGGTTTATGATGTTGGGCAGGTTTTAAATTGTTCTGAATGTTTCCTCATTTTTAAATCAGGGACAATAATCCCTATTCATGGGATTATGGTATAGATTAAAAGTATCCATCCATATAAATGCTTATAGAACATTGCCTAACACACAAGAATTTGTTAAAACATACAAGTTCCAACCCTACCTTTAATTCTGCTTTGATTATATTATTGAGACATTCCACTCTTCTGACTTCTTTTTCTTTTAAAAAGAAAAACTAAGTGTCTATGTATAATGTTCCATTGAAAGTACATGCCATATTTTATTTAACTAGTAGCTATTATTGGGCAGTAAGATAGTTTCTATTTTCATGCTGTTAAAAATGATGTTTTATTTCTGTTATCATGCCAGGCTATATTCCCAGGTAGCTACTATCAATGAAAACAAATTAACCACACTGATAACATATTCAAAAGCATGGACGAGATGGCCATGGAATAAAGAGTAGCCAGGCCAAAGACTGTGTGAAACCCAAAACATCAAATACAAAGAGAAAAATTAATAAAAGCAGTCAAAGATAAAAAGTAGTTTACTTTTAAAGAAGCAACAATTAGATTAATAACTATGTTCCCTAAAGAGGCAATGGAAGCAACAAGTCAGTGGAGTGATAACTTCTAGGGGCCAAACTACATTCACTAGCATTTCCTTTAGTGAAGATCTATGTTCCGGTTTGTTAATGCTGCCATTTTGCAAAAAAGCAGATATGGATTGGCTCTTATAAAGGGGATTTATTTGATTACAAAGTTACAGTCTTAAGGCCATAAAGTGTGCAAGGTAAGGCATCAACAATACAGTACCTTCACTGGAGAAAGGCCATTGGCATCTGGAAAACCTCTGTCATCTGGAAAGGCATGTGGCTAACATCTGCTTGCTTCCAGGTTGACTTTCAAAGTGATGTTCTCCAAAATGTCAGCATCAGCTTTCAACAGCTGTCTTCAAAATGTGTCTCTCAGATGCTGCAGTGAGCTCCTTCTGTCTGAGCTCTTATAGGACCCCAGTAAACTAATCAAGACCCATGATGAATGGGCAGGGCTACACCTCCATGGAAATAACCTAATCAAAGGTATTACCCCCAGTTGGGTGGGTCACATCTCCATCGAAACAGCTTAATCCAAAGATTCCAACCTAATCAACATTAAATATATCTGCCCCCACAAAATTTCATTAGAACATAGCATTTTGGAGGACAGAATATATTCAAACTGGCACAGTCTACTACTGGCAAACTCTCAAGTGTTTTTATCTGAAAATGTCTTTATTTTTCTCTCATTCTTGAAAGATATTTTCACTCATTATAAAATTCTAGGTTGATAGTCACTAATTTTCTTGGCACATGAATATTTCAGTATGCACACACATGTACATTTATATCAGAAAGAATATAAGTTCAGATAGAAGGTCTGAAATGAAAATGAATACAAAATTAAAAAGTGGTACTTATGTAGGCAAATAAAAACAAAAATTGACCATAAAACAACAATACATATACCAGTCTTTGCAAGGAATATATTTACTTTCCTACTAAAAAATACAAGAACATAAATGCTTTAATGCCATTTATCCCTCTCATGTTTTGTATGCAACTGTTTCAATTTTTTAATTTTAAAATTAATTACATGAAAATAATTGCATATGTCACAAAGTAGATAAATGGAGTGAAAGTGTTGTAATATCTTACATTTTTCAGTAGGAAAATAAATATATTGATTTTAAGATTGGTGCATTCAGGCCTGTTATATCATTTTCTATATTTGTGTATAAATACTTAGCAATTAAAATAAAATAAAGTTGTAAAAATTAATACAAGGTATTGATTAACTTTATACATGTTTGAGTTGAATTTATTTGTTATACTTTTAAGGGTAATTACTAAAAGGAATAGGATGCATAACTGCAAGCCTACTTGAGAAAAATAATTGGATGAGAAAAATATACTCAAAAGGTAAGGTAAGAAAGAAAAGAATCATAGAAAAGGTAAGATATATAGAAAGAACAAAATAAGATATAATAAATCTAAAGACATCAGTATTGCAATAAATGAGAACAGATTAAATGTTAGGTTAAAACAAAAGATTGTCAGAAAGAATAACAAAATATTTGACTATATACTATTTACAAAAGATCCATTTAAAACACAAAGACACATCCAAGCTAACATTATACTCAATGCTGAAAGACTGAAAGCTTTCCCCCTAAGATCAGGAACAAGACAAGGATGTCTACTCTTACAACTTCTATTCAGTATTGTACTAGAGGTCCTTGCCAAGGTAATTAGGCAAGACAATGAAATAAAAGCTTCCAGATTTGAAATGAAAAAGTAAAACTATCTCTATTTGCAGATGACATGGTCTTGTATATAGAAATTCCTAAATAATCCATAAAAAAAACACAGAGCTAATCAAGAGCAATATAAAAACCAGTTGTATTTCTGTATGTTAACAATGAACAATCCAAAATAAAAAAATAAGAAAAGAATTCCATTTACAATAGCATCAAAAAGAAAAAAATAGGAAAAAATTAACTAAAAAAGTGAAAGATTTATATACCACTTTGAAAAAAAACTAAATAAGTGGAAAGACATTCCATGTTCATGGATTGGAAGACTTAATTTTATTAAGATGGCAGAACTTGAAAGGTGAAATCACTGCCCTCCCCCCTACGTGGGATCAGACACCCAGGGGAGTGAATCTCCCTGGCAACGTGGAATATGACTCCTGGGGAGGAATGTAGACCTGGCATCATGGGACGGAGAACATCTTCTTGACCAAAAGGGGGATGTGAAAGGAAATGAAATAAGCTTCAGTGGCAGAGAGATTCCAAAAGGAGCTGAGAGGTCACTCTGGTGGGCACTCTTACGCACACTTTAGACAATCCTTTTTAGGTTCTAAAGAATTGGGGTAGCTGGTGGTGGATACCTGAAACTATCAAACTACAACCCAGAACCCATGAATCTCAAAGACAGTTGTATAAAAATGTAGCTTATGAGGGGTGACAACGGGATTGGGAAAGCCATAAGGACCACATTCCACTTTGTCTAGTTTATGGATGGATGAGTGAAAAATAGGGGAAGGAAACAAACAGACAAAGGTACCTAGTGTTCTTTTTTACTTCAATTGCTCTTTTTCACTCTAATTATTATTCTTGTTATTTTTGTGTGTGTGCTAATGAAGGTGTCAGGGATTGATTTAGGTGATGAATGTACAACTATGTAATGGTACTGTAAACAATCGAAAGTACGAAAAAAAAAAAAAAAGATGGCAGTACTCCCCAAATTGTTCTACAGATTAAATGCAATATTTATCAAAATTCCAACTGTCTTTTTTATAGAAATGGACAAACTTATCCTAAAACTTATAAGGAAATGCAAAGGACTCAGAATAGCCAAAACAATCTTGAAAAAGAAGGTCAAAATTGGAGGACTGCCCACTTTCAAAATTTGCAACAAACTTTCAGTAATGAAGATAGTGTGGTACTGGCATGAGAACATACAGATACTTCAAAAGTATAGAATTAAGCATCCAGAAATAAACTTCTGTATCTATAGCCAATTGAGTTTTGAAAAGAGTGCCAAGACAATTCAATGGGAAAAAGAATAATCTTTCAATAATTGATTCTGGGACAACTGGATATCTATGTGCAAAACAATGAATTTGGACCCCTACCTCATACCATGTACAAAAATTAACTCAGAATGGATCATCTCTAAATGTAAGAGATAAAACCATAAAATTATTATAAGAAAGCCGAGGACTAAATATTCATGACCTTGGATTGGGCAGTGGTTTCTTACATATGGCATCAAAAGCCCAAGCATCAAAAGAAAAAATAGATAAATTTGATATCATCAAAATAAAAAACTTTTGTACTTTGAATAATGCCACCAAAAAAAGTTAAAAGACAACCCACAAAATTGGAGAAAATTTTTGCCGATCATATATCTGGTAAAGGACTTGTATCTGGTATATAAAGTCTTACAATGCAATAATAAAAAGACATATAACCCAATTAGAAAATGGGCAAAGGATCTGAATAGACAATTCTTCAAAGAAAATATACAAATGGAAAATAAACATATGAAAAGATATCATTAACCACCAAGGGAATGCAAATTAAAACCACACTGAAATGCCACTGGGATAGCTATAATCAAAATGACAGACAAGTATCAGTGAGGATCTCGTGAAACTGGAAAACAATTTGGCAGTTACCATATGACCCAGCAATTCCATTCTTGGGTAAATACTCAAGAGAAATGAAACCATATGTCCACACACGAATTTGAATGCAAATATTCATAATGACATTATTCATTATAGTCAAAAAGAGGAAACAACCCATATGTCCACCAATTGAATGTATAAACAAAAAGTAGTATATCCATACAATGCAATATTGTTTGGCAACATAAATAGATGAAGTACTGATAATGCTACAACATGGATGAAGCCATGTTAAGAAGCCAGGAGAAAAAGGTCACATATTATATATCCCAATTATATTAAATGTCCAGAATAGGCAAATCAATAGAGAGAAAGGTAGATTAATGGTTACCAGAGACTTGGGAGGGGGGAAGCAGAAAGAATTGGGACTGAATGCTAATGGGTATGGATTTTTCTGGAGAATGATGAAAATGTTTTGGAATTAGATAGTGGTAATGTCTGCCAAGTTTTGTGACTATACTAGAGATCACTAAGTTGTACACTTTCCAATGGTGAATTTTATGGTATGTAAATTATATCATACACATAAAAAGTGCAGGATACAGAAAAGTTGCCTATTAAATGGTGGAAGCACACACACAAAAAAGAAAACTAATCAAAAAAGGAAGTTGACTATTTTAGTTTTCTTGGCTGGTTAAGCAAATACCATGCAATGGGTTGGCTCAAACAATGGGAAATTATTAGCTCCTGGTTTTGAGGTGAGGAAATTTTTACAAACAAATGTTGAGAGAATTTGTTAACAAGAGACCTGCCCTGCAAGAAATACTAAAGGGAGCTCTGCCAGCTGAAAAAAAAAAGACAGAAGAGAGAGGTCTTCAGGAGGGCACAAAACTGAAGAGTATTAGTAAGGGTAACTTAAAGGATAAAAAGAGGGAAAAAATAGATCTCACAAATAAAAATCCAAGGTAAGATGGTAGATTCAAGAATTGCCTTTACAGTAATAACTTTGAATGTTAAAGGATTAAATGCCCCAATTAAAAGATAACTGATTGGCATAATGGATTAAAAAATATGATCCATCTATATGCTGTTTACAAGAGACTCATCTTAGACTCAAGGATACAAATAGATTGAAAGTGAAAGGTTACAAAAAGATATTCCACACAAGCTGTAACCAAAAGAAAGCAGGAGTAGCTATACTAACACAGACAAAATAGACTTTAAATGCAAAGATGTCATAAGAGACAAGGAAGGGCATTGCATATTAATAAAAGGGACCATTCACCAAAAAGAAATAACAATCATAAATGTTTATGCACCCAACCCAGGATCTCTAAAGTATATGAGACAAACATTGGCAAAACTGAAAACAGCAATAGATGTTTCCAAAATAATAGTGGGAGAATTCGGAAGGTGGGGCAAGATGGCAGAGTTGTGAGGTGTAGGTTTTAGTAACACCTCCAGGGCAGTAGGTAGAAAGCCAGGAACTGCGTGGACCAGACACCGCAGAGCAATTTGACTTTGGGAAAACTTCATACAACAATCACGAATGTGTGGAACAGCTGAGATCAGCAAAATCTGTAAGTTTTCGCGGCCAGGGGACCCGTGCCCCTCCCTGGCAGGCTCAGTCCCACAGGAGGAGAGGCCATCTGTGCTGGGAATGAGGAGGGAGAACTGCAGTTGTGGCTCTTATCTGAAGCTCATTCTACTGATCCAAACTCCAAACATAGATAGACTGAGACCAGACACCAGAGAATCCGGGAGCAGTCAGCCTGGCGGAGAGGAGATAGGGATAGCAAAAACAGCAAGGAAAACCCAAAAATAAAAGCAGAGACTTTTTGGAGTTCTGGTGAACATAGAATGGAAAAGGGCAGGACTCAGGCAGAGTCAGGCTCATATGCAAATCCAGAAGGCAAGTTTCTTTGTCTGAAGAGCAAGTTTCTCTGCTCCCTTGATCATTCCTTAGAGCCCTAATCTCCTTGTCTCTCAGCATTTCAATAGCCCATTAGATCTGGAAGGAGGGCCCTTCCTTTTTTAAATCTTTTTCTCTTTTTCTCAAACAATTACTCTAAAAAGCCCATTATAGAAAGCCTCAAAGACTTGCAATTTGGGCCAGACAAGAGCAGAGCTAAGAGACCTCTGAAACACAAGGCAATAAGTCCAGTGGCTGAGAAAATTCGCTAAACACCACAACTTCCCAAGAAAAGGGGGGGGGTGTCCCCTTACAGCCATCTTCCCAGTGGGCAGGGAACGCTCCTGCCCAGTGCCAGCTCCACAACCCAGAGCTGCCCCAAACAACCCAGTGTGATGGGAAATATTTCCAGCAACACATGCACACACCACAAAATCAGGCATGGACATTAGCCTTTCCTGCATCCTCAGCTAATTGTCCCAGAGTTGGGAAGGTGGAGCTATGTGAAAAGGGAGAAATTAACACACCTCATTCAGCCATCCTTTCAGCAGACTGGGACTGCCGCTACATAGCCCTGCAGCCCAGAACCGACCTTGGGGGATGGCACTCACCTGTAACATAGCACAGTCATCCCTCAGCAGAGGACCTAGGAGTGCACAGCGTGGAACAGGGACTCACTCGCAAGTCCCAGGGACCATACACCAATACCAAGGACGTGTAGGTCACCAGCAGAGACAAACTGTGGCAAGAGTGAACTGAAGGATTAGACTATTGCAACAGCTTTAAATCTCCAGGAACACCTGGGAGATTTGATTATTAAACCTGCCCCCCCTCCCTAACTGCTCAGACACATGTCCCATTTACAGGGTGGGCAATAACAACTACACACGCAAGCTTGGTACACCAATTGGACCCCACAAGACTCACACCCCCACTCACCACAAAGACAAAGTGGGAGAGAACTGGCTTGAGGGGAATAGGTGCTCATGAACACCACCTGCTGGTTAGTTAGAGAAAGCGTACTCCACGAAGCTGGAGATCTGACAAATTAGAGATAAGGAATTTAATTGGTCTACAAATCCTAAAAGAAACCAGTCAAGTAAAGCAAATGCCAAGAGGCCAAAAACAACAGAAAATTTTAAAGCATATGAAAAGACAATATAGATAACCCAAGCCCAAGCACCCAAATCAAAAGATCAGAGGAGACACAGTACTTGGAGCAATTAATCAAAGAACTAAAGATGAACAACAAGACCGTGGCACACGATATAAGGGACATGAAGAAGACCATGGCACAGGATATAAAGGACCTGAAGAAGACCCTAGAAGGGCATAAAGAAGAAATTGCAAGAGTAAACAAAACAATAGATGATCTTACGGAAATAAAAGAAACTGTTGACCAAATTAAAAAGATTCTGGGTACTCATAGTACAAGACTAGAGGAAACTGAACAGTAATACAGTGACCTGGAGGACAACAGAATGGAAAATGAAAGAACAAAAGAAAGAATGGGGGAAAAAATAAAAAAAAATTGAAATGGACCTCAGGGATATGAGAGATAACATTACATGTCCAAATATAAGACTCATTGGTGTTGCAGAAGGTAAAGAGAAGGATAAAGGTCTAGGAAGAGCATTCAAAGAAATTGTTGGGGAAAACTTCCCAAATCTTCTAAACAGCATAAATACACAAATCATAAATGCCCAGCAAACTCCAAATAGAATAAACCCAAATATACACACTCTGAGACATATTCTGATCACACTGTCAAATATGGAAGAGAAGGAGCAAGTTCTGAAGGCAGCAAGAGAAAAGCAATTCACCACATACAAAGGAAACAGCATAAGACTAAGTAGTGACTATCCAGCAGCCCCCATGGAGGTGAGAAGACAGTGGCATGACATATTTAAAATTCTGAGAGAGAAAAATTTCCAACCAAGAATTCTTTATCCAGCAGAGCTCTCCTTCAATTTTGAGGGAGAGCTCAAATTTTTCACAGACAAACAAATGCTGAGAGAATTTGCTAACAAGAGACTTGCCCTACTTGAGATACTAAAGGGAGCCCTACCAACAGAGAAACAAAGAAAGGAGAGAGAGACATGGAGAAAGGTTCAGTATTAAAGAGATTCAGTATGGGTATTTTAAAGGACATTAAGAGACACAGGGAAAAAATATATCTGACAAACATAAACCAAAGGATAAGATGGCTGATTCAAGAAAGGCCTTCACAGTAATAACATTGTATGTAAATGGATTAAACTCCCCAATAAAAAGATATAGATTGGCAGAATGGATAAAAAAAAAGAAAAAGAACCATCAGTATGTTGCATACAAGAGACTCAGACACAGGGACACAAAGAAATTGAAAGTGAAAGGATGGAAAAAAAATATTTCATGCAAGCTACAGACAAAAGAAAGCAGGAGTAGCAATATTAATCTCAGATAAAACAGACTTTAAATGCAAGGATGTTATGAGAGACAAAGGAGGTCACTACATACTAATAAAAGGGGCAATTCAACAAGAAGAAATAACAGTCATAAATGTTTATGCACCCAATCCAAGTGCCACAAAATACATGAGACAAACACTGATAAAACTAAAGGAAGCAATTGATGATTCTACAATAATTGTGGGAGACTTAAACACATCACTCTCTCATACAGGTAGATCAACAAGACGAAAACCAATAAGGAAATTGAAAACCGAAACAATCTGATAAATGAATTGGATTTAACAGACATATATAGAATGTTACATTCCAAATCACCAGGATACACATTCTTCTCTAGTGCTCACGGAACTTTCTCCAGAATAGATCATATACTGGGACATAAAACAAGCCTCAAAAAATTTTTAAAAGTTGAAATTATTAAAAGCACATTCTCTGACCGCAATGGAATACAATTAGAAGTCAATAACCATCAGAGACTTAGAAAATTCACAAATACCTGGAGGTTAAACAACATGCACCTAAACAATCAGTGTGTTAAAGAAGAAATAGCAAGAGAAATTGCTAAATATATAGAGACAAATTAAAATTATAACACAACATACCCAAACCTATGGGATGCAGCAAA
This sequence comes from Choloepus didactylus, assembly GCF_015220235.1. Lineage (NCBI taxonomy): Eukaryota > Metazoa > Chordata > Mammalia > Pilosa > Megalonychidae > Choloepus > Choloepus didactylus. Next base: position 14,118,850 of record NC_051319.1, read on the forward strand.
AACTGTACCAAGGCAGAAATTTATAGCACTAAATGCATACATCAAAAAGGAAGAAAGAGCCCAAATCAAAGAACTAATGGATCAACTGAAGAAGCTAGAAAATGAACACCAAACCAATCCTAAACCAAGTAGAAGGAAAGAAATAACAAGGATTAAAGCAGAAATAAATGACATAGAGAACCAAAAAAGAAAAAAAAGAGAGAGGATAAATACCAAATGTTTGTTCTTTAAGAAGATCAACAAGATTGACAAGCCCCTAGCTAGACTGACAAAATCAAAAAGAGAGAAGACCCATATAAACAAAATAATGAATGAGAAAGGTGACATTACTGTGGATCCTGAAGAAATTAAAAAAATTATAAGCGGATACTATGAACCACTGTATGCCAACAAACTGGATAATGTAAAGGAAATGGACAATTTCCAGGAAACATATGAACAACCTAGACTGACCAGAGAAGAAACAGAAGACCTCAACCAACCAATCACAAGCAAAGAGATCCAACCAGTCATCAAAAAGCTTCCCACAAATAAATACCCAGGGCCAGACGGCTTCACAGGGGAATTCTACCAAACTTTCCAGAAAGAACTGACACCAATCTTACTCAAACTCTTTCAAAACATTGAAGAAAATGGAACACTACCTAACTCATTTTATGAAGCTAACATCAATCTAATACCAAAAGCAGGCAAAGATGCTATGAAAAAGGAAAACTACAGGCCTATCTCCCTAATGAATATAGACGCAAAAATTCTCAACAAAATACTTGCAAATCGAATCCAAAAGACACATTAAAAAAATCATACACCATGACCAAGTGGGTTTCATTTCAGGCATGCAAGGATGGTTCAACATAAGAAAATTAATCAATGTACTACATCACATTAACAAATCAAAAGAGAAAAATCAAATGATCATCTCAATAGATGCTAAAAAAGCATTCAACAAAATCCAACATCCCTTTTTGATAAAAACACTTCAAAAGGTAGGAATTGAAAGAAACTTCCTCAATATGATAAAGAGTATATATGAAAAACCCACAGCCAGCATAGTACTCAATGTTGAGAGATTAAAAGCCTTCCCTCTAAGATCAGGAACAAGAAAAGGATGCCTGCTGTCACCACTGTTATTCAACATTGTGCTGGAAGTGTTAGCCAGGGCAATCTGGCAAGGAAAAGAAATAAAAGGCACCCAAATTGGAAAGGAAGAAGTAAAACTGTCATTGTTTGCAGATGATATGATCTTTTATCTGGAAAATCCTGAGAAACTGACGAAAGAGGTAATAGAGAGAAATTTAGCAAAGTAGTGGGATACAAGATTAATGCACATAAGTCAGTAATGTTTCTATATGCTAGAAATTAACAAAGTGAAGAGACACTCAAGAAAAAGATACCATTTTCAATAGTAACTAAAAAAATCAAGTACTTAGGAATAAACTTAACCAAAGATGTAAAAGACCTATACAGAGAAAACTACATAACTCTACTAAAAGAAATAGAAGGGAACTTTAAAAGATGGAAAAATATTCCATGTTCATGGATGGGAAGGCTAAATGTTATTAAGATGTCAATTCTACCTAACTCACCTACAGATTCAATGCAATCCCAATCAAAATTCCAACAACCTACTTTGCAGACTTGGAAAAGCTAGTAATCAAATTTATTTGGAAAGGGAAGATGCCTCGAATTGCTAAAGACACTCTAAAAAAGAAAAATGAAGTGGGGGGACTTACACTCCCAAACTTTTAAACTTATTATAAAGCCACACTTGTCAAAACAGCATGGTGCTGGCACAAAGATAGACATATTGATCAATAGAATCGAATTGAGAATTCGGAGATAGACCCTCAGATATAAGGCTGACTGATCTTTGTTAAGACCCCTAAAGCCACTGAACTGGGACATAACAGTCTTTTCAACAAATGGGGCTAGGATACCCAAAAGAATGAAAGAGGACCCCTACCTCACACCCTACACAAAGATTAACTCAAATTGGATCAAAGATCTCAGTATAAAAGACAGTACCATAAAACTCCTAGAACATAATGTAGAGAAACATCTTTAAGACCTTTATTAGGTGGCCACTTCCTAGATGTCATACTCAAAGCACAAGCAACAAAAGAAAAAATAGATAAATGGTAACTCCTCAAGGTTAGAAGTTCCTGTACCTCAAAGGAATTTGTCGAAAAGGTGAAGAGGCAGCCAACTCAATGGGAAAAATATTTGGAAACCATGTATCTGACAAAAGACTGATATCTTGCATATATAAAGAAATCCTACAACTCAATGACAATAGTACAGACAGCCCAATTATAAAATGGGCAAAAGATATGAAAAGACAGTTCTCTGAAGAGGAAATACAAATGGCCAAGAAACACATGAAAAAATGTTCAGCTTCCCTAGCTATTAGAGAGATGCAAATTAAGACCACAATGAGATATCATCTTACACCAATTAGAATGACTTCCATTAAACAAACAGGAAACAACAAATGCTGGAGGGGATATGGAGAAATTGGAACTCTCATCTGTTGTTGGTGGGACTGTATAATGGTTCAGCCATTCTGGAAGTTAGTCTGGCAGTTCCTTAGAAAACTAGATATAGAGTTACCCTTCGATCCAGCAATTGCACTTTTTGGTATATACCCAGAAGAACTGAAAGCAGTGACACGAACAGATATCTGCACACCATTGCTCACAGAAGTATTATTCACAATTGCCAAGAAATGGAAACAACCCAAATGTCCTTCAACAGATGAGGGGATAAATAAAATGTGGTCTATACACATGATGGAATACTACACGGCTATAAGAAGGAACGATGTCATGAAACATATGACAACATGGATGAACCTTGAAAACATAATGCTGAGCAAAATAAGCCAGGCACAAAAAGAGAAATATTATATGCTACCATTAATGTGAACATTGAAAAATGTAAAACAAATGGTTTATAATGTAGAATGTAGGGGAACTAGTGATTGAGAGCAATTAAGGAAGGGGGAATGATAACCCAGTAAGAACAGATAAGCTATTGTGGGTAAATTTAACATTCTGGGAATGCCCAGAAATGACTATCATCTGTTAATTTCTAATGGGTATGGTAGGAACAAGTTCACAGAAATGTTGCTATATTAGGTGATTTTCTTGGGGTAGAGTAGGAACATGTTGGAATTAAAGTAGTTATCTTAGGTTTGTTGTCTTTTTCTTACTCCCTTGTTATGGTTTGTTTGAAATGTTTTTTTATTGCATGTTTTTTATTTTTTTTTATATAGTTGATAAAAAAAATTAATTAAAAAAAAATGAAAAAAAATATGCAGAGCCCCCTTGAGGAGCTGGTGGAGAATGCAGGGGTATTGGGCTTCCCCACCTGGACGGTTGCTGATGTGCTCACAGACATAGGGGACTGGTGGTTTGATGGGTTGAACCCTCTACCACAGGACTTGCCCTTGGGAAGACTGTTGCTGCAAAGGAGAGGCTAGGCCTCCCTATAATTGTGCCTAAGAGCCTCCTCCCAAATGCCTCTTTGTTGCTCAGATGTGGCCCTCTCTCTCTAGCTAAGCCAACTTGGCAGGTGAAATCACTGCCCTCCCCTGTACACGGGATCAGACACCCAGGGGGTGTCTCCCTGGCAACGTGGAATATGACTCCAGAGGAGAAATCTAGACCAGGCATCGTGGGATGGGGAACATCTTCTTGTCCAAAAGAGGGATGTGAAAGGAAATGACATAAGCTTCAGTGGCAGAGAGATCCCAAAAGGAGCCAAGAGGTCACTCTGGTGGGCACTCTTACTCAAAATATAGACACCCTTTTTAGGTTCTAGTGAATTGGAGTAGCTAGCAGTAAATACCTGAAACTATCAAACTGCAACCCAGAACCCATGAATCTTGAAGACGATTGTATAAAAATGTAGCTTATGAGGGGTGACAATGTGATTGGGAAAGCCATATGGCCCATACTCCCCTTTGTCTAGTTTATGGATGGATGAGTAGAAAAATGAAGAAAGGAAAAAACAAACAAACAAAACAAAACAAAAAAGTCACCCAGTGTTCTTTTTTACCTTAATTGCTCTTTTTCACTTTAATTTTTATTCTTGTTATTTTTGTGGGTGTGGTAATGAAAGTGTCAGGGATTGATTTTGGTGATGAATGCACAACTTTGTAATGGTACTGTGAACAATTGAATGTATGCTTTGTTTTGTATGACTGCATGGTATGTGACTATATCTCAATAAAATGAATTCAAAAAATAGTGGGAGACTTCAATACACCACTCTCTTCTAAAGATAGAACAACCAGATAGATGGTCAATAAGGAAATAGAACCTAAACAATGTGATAAATGAATTAGATTGTTACACCCCAAACACCAGGGTACTCATTCTTCTCCAGTGCCCATGGAACGTTCTCCAGGATAGATCATATGCTGAGGCACAAAAGATGTCTTAATAAATTTAAAAAGATTGAATTATTCAAAGGACTTTCTCTGACCACAATGGAATGAAGCTGGAAATCAATAACCACCAAAGAACAAGAAATTTCACAAATATATGGCGGTTAAGTAACACACTCTTAAACAATCAGTGGGTCAAAGAAGAAATTGCAAGAGAAATCAGTAAGTATCTGGAGACAAATGAAAACAAGAATTCAACATATCAAAAACTTATGAGCTGCAGCAAAGGCAGTCCCAAGAGGGTAATTTATTGCCGTAAATGCTTATATTAAAAAAGAAGAAAGAGCAAAAATTGAAGATTTAACTGCTCACCTGGAGGAACTAGAGAAAGAATAGCAAACTAACCCTAAAACAAGGGAAGAGAAATAACAAAGATTAAAGCAAAATAAATGAATTGGAGAACACAAAAATATAATAGAATCAATAAAACCAAAAGTTGGTTCTTTGAGAAAATCAATAAAATCAATGAACCCTTAGCTAGGCTGACAAAAAAAAAGAGAAAGGATGCAAATAAATAAAATCAGAAATGGGGGAGGGTGGTCATTACCATGAAACCTGAAGAAATTTTTAAAAAATCATAAGAGAATACTATGAACAACTGTATGCCAAAAAACAAGACAACTTAGGTGAAATGGATAATTTCCTATAAACACATGAACAGCCTATACAAACTTGAGAAGAAATAGAAGATCTCAACAAACCAAACAGAGTAAAGAGATTCAATCAGTCATCAAAAACCTTCCTACTTGGGCAATCCATAATGCCCAATGAGGCTTGTTGTAAAGGTTTCTAGATTGTAAGCTCTTACAGCAGTCACATCTATTCCTTAGTTTTGACTGTTAAGAGATGTTTATTTGGTACAAAATTTATATTCTCTGTAGCACACTTTCTAATATAACCTGCTTGGTCAATTTATTTAATCAATATGGTTACATGGAACCTAGAATAGGAAATGAGACCTTGTTATTCTGTACAGTTTAATGTGACACCCCAATGCACCCCAGAGTATTCTGGGCAGAAAATAAAAAAACAGTATTTGCAAAGTCCCCTTGAGGGAATGGGGGAAAAAAAAACCTTTTTATAAAGAGAAGCCCAGGGCCACATAGCACCACATGGGAATATTACTAAACATTTCAAAAAGAACTAACACCATTCCTGCTCAAATTCTTCCAAAAAGTTGAAGAAAAAGGAATACTACACCTAACTCATTTTATGATGCTACCATCACTCTAAAACCAAAACTGGATAAAAATACCACAAGAAAGGAAAACTACAGGTGAATCTCCCTAATGAATACAGATGCAAAAATTCTGAACAAAATTCTTGCAAATTGAATCCAATGGCACATTAAAAGAATTATACACCACGAACAAGTGGGGTTTATTCTGGGCATGCAAGGGTAGTTCAACACAAGAAAATCAATCAATGTAATACGACACATTAACAAATTGAAAGGGAAAACCACATGATCATCTTGATTGACACACTGAAAAAGCAGTCAACAAAATTTAGCATCCTTTTTTTGATAAAAACACTTCAAAATGTAGGAAGCAAAGGAAACTTCCTCAATATAATAAAGGGCATATATTAAAAAGCATCATATTCCATGGTGAGAGACTTAAAGCCTCCCTCTATGATTGAGAATGAGACAAGGATGCCCACTGTCACCACTATTATTCAACACTGTCCTAGAAGTCCTAGCTAGAAAAGTTAGGCAAGAAGAAGACATAAAAGGCATCCAAATTGGAAAGGAAGAAGTAAAACTATTCACAGATGACACGATCTTATACCTGGAAAACCCTGAGAAATCTACGACAAAGCTACTTGAGCTAATAAATAAATTCAGCAAAGTGGTGGGATACAAGATTAATGTGCAGAAATGAGTAATGTTTCTGTACACTAGTAACAACCTCACTGAGGAGGCAATTAAGAAAAAAAATCCATTCACAATAGCAACTAAAAGAATCAAGTATATAGAAATAAACTTAACCAAGGATATAAATGACCTACACACAGAAAACTACAAAACATTGCCAACAAAAATCAAAGAAGACCTAAATAGGTGAAAAGACATCCCGTGTTCATGGATAGGAAGGCTAAATGTTGTTAAGATGTCAATCCTACCCAAATTGATCTACAGATTCAACACAATAAAGATCAAAATTCCAATAACCTATTTTGCAGACTTGCAAAACCTAGTTATCAAATTTATTTGGAAGGGAAAGGGGCCTCAAATAACCAAAAACATCCTAAAAAAGAATTAAGTGGGAGGACTTACACTTCCTGACTTTAAAGCTTATTATAAAGCCACAGTGGTCAAACAGCATGTAGTAGCACAAAGATAGACATATTGATCAATGGAATCTAATTGAGAGTTTGGAAGTAGACCCCCAGATCTATGGTCAACTGATTTTTGACAAGGCTCCCAAATTCACCGAACTGGGACAGAATGGTCTCTTCAATAAATGGGGTGGGGGAACTGGATATCCATATCCAAAAGAATGAAAGAGGACCCCTACCTCACAGCCTACCCAAAAATTAACTCAAAATGGATTAAAGACCTCAATATAAGAGACAGTACCATAAAAGTCCTAGAAGATAATGTAGGGAAACATCTTCAAGACATTGTCACTTCCTAGACCTTACACCCAAAGCACAAGCAACAAAGGAAAAAATAGATAAATGGGAACTCCTCAAACTTAAAAGCTTCTGTACCTCAAAGGAAATTGTCAAAAAGGTGAAGAGGCAGCCAACTCAATGGGAAAAATATTTGGAAACCATGTATCTGACAAAAGACTGATATCTTGCATATATAAAGAAATCCTACAACTCAGTGACAATAGTACAGACAGCCCAACTATAAAATGGGCAAAAGATATGAAAAGACAGTTCTCTGAAAAGGAAATACAAATGGCCCAAAAACATATGAAAATATGTTCAGCTTCACTAGCTATTAGGGAGATGCAAATTAAGACCACAATGAGATATCATCTCACACCAATTAGATTGGCTACCATTAAACAAACAGGAAACAACAAATGCTGGAGAGAATGTGGATAAATTGGAACTCTTATTCATTGTTGGTGGGACTGTATAACAGTACAGTCACTCTGGAAGACAGTCTGGCGGTTCCTTAGAAAACTAGATATAGAGTTACCATTCGATCCAGCAATTGCACTTCTCAGTATACACCTGGTAGATCTGAAAGCAGTGACACAAAAGATGTCTGCACTCCAATGTTCAGAGCAGCAATATTCACAATTGCCAAGAGATGGAAACAACCCAAATGTCCTTCAACAGATGAGTGAATAAACAAAATGTGGTATACACACAATGGAATACTACACAGCAGTAAGAAGGAATGATGTCATCATGAAATATATGACAACATGGATGAATCTTGAAGACATAATGCTGAGCGAAATAAGCCAGGCACAAAAAGAGAAATATTGTTTATTACAATAATCTATTAAGAACAGGTAAGTTATGGAGGTAAACTTAATGTTCTGGGAATGCTCAGGCATGACTATGATTTTTTAATCTAGGGGGTATGGTAGGTAAAAGTTTGCAGAAATGTAGTTATCTTGGGTTATTTGTTTTTCTTATTCCTTTGTTGGGTTACAGTCTGTTTACTTTCTTGGGGTAGGGTAGGAGCATGTTGGAACAATGCAGTTATTTTAGGTCATTTGTTTTTTCTTATTCCTTTGTTTTGGTTTTGTTTGAAATGTTTTTTTATTGTTTGTTTTTTAATTTTTTCATAAAGTTAAACAGTTAACGAATGTGAAGAAAAAGTAAATGAACAATGGGGGGAGGAGGGGAATGGAATGTTTTGGATGTTCTTTTTTATTCAAATTTTTATTTTATTTATTGGAGTAATGAAAATGTTCAAAGATTGATTGTGGTGATCAATGCACAACTATGAACAACTGATTGTACACTTTGAAGGACTGTATGTTATGTGAATATATCTCAATAAAATTGCATTAAAAAAAAAAGAGCAGTACCATAAAACTCCTAGAAGAAAATGTAGGGAAACATATTCAAGACCTAGTAATAGGAGGTAGCTTCTTAGACCTTACACCCAAAGCACAAGTAATGAAAGAAAAAGTAGATAAATGGGAACTCCTCAAGATTGAACTCTTCTGTGCTTCAAAGGACTTTGTTAAAAAGTTGAAGAGGCAGCCAATTCAAGAGAAAATATTTGGAAACCATGTATCTGATAATGGTTTGATATCCAGTATATATAAAGAAATCCTAAAACTCAACAACAAAAGGAAAGCAACCCAATTATGCAATGGACAAAAGATACGGGTAGACATTTGTCCAAAGAGGAAACACAAATGGCTAAAAAGCACATGAAAAGATGTTCATCTTCATTAGCTATAAGGGAAATGCAAATCAAAACCACAATGGCCCCCCCCCCCCAGCCCCGAGGAGCTGAGGGAAGGTGCAGAAGTGTTGGACTTCCTCACCTGGACTGGTGTTGATGTTGTCACAAACATTGGGACTGGCAGTTTGATGTGCTGAGCCCTTGATCATGGGACTTGCCCTTATGAAGTGCATCACTGCAAAGGAGAGGCTAAACTTGCATATAATTTTGCTTAAGAGTCTCCCCCTGAGTACCTCTTTGTTGCTCAGATGTGGCCTTCTATCTCTCTAACTGAGTCACCTCGACAGGTGAACTCACTGCCCTCCCCTCTATGTGGGACCTGACTCCCAGGGGTGTAAATCTCCCTGGCAATGCAGGATATGAACTCCTGGGGATGAATCTGGACCCAGCATCGTGGGACTGAGAGTATCTTCTTGACCAAAAGGGGGATGCAAAATGAGACAAAATAGTTTCAGTGGCTGAGAGATTTCAAATGGAGTCAAGAGGTCACTCTGGTGGACATTCTTACGCACTATATAGATAACACCTCTTAGAGTTTTAATGTATTGGAATAGCTAGAAGCAAATACCTGAAACTACCAAACTCCAACCCAGCAGTCTGGACTCCTGAAGACAATTATATAATAATGTAGATTACAAGGGGTGACAGTGTGATTGTGAAGACCTTGTGGATCACACCCCCTTTATCTAGTGTATGGATGGATAAGTAGAAAAATGGGGATAAAAACTAAATGACAAATAGGGTGGGATGGGGGGATGGTTTGGGTGTTCTTTTTTCACTTTTGTTTTTTATTCTTGTTCTAATTCTTTCTGCTGTAAGGAAAATGTTCAGAAATAGATTGTGGTGATGAATGCATAACTATATGATCATACTGTGAACAGCTGATTGTAGACCATGGATGATTGTATGGTATGTGAATATATTTCAATAAAACTGAACTTAAAATAATAATAATAATAATAATAATAATGATAAATGATAGAAAGTAAAACAACAACAACAACAAAAAAAAACCACAATGAGATATTGTCTTATACCTATCAATGGCCACTATTAAACAATCAGGAAACCACAAATGTTGAAGAGGATGTGGAGAAAATGGAACACTTATTCACTGCTGGTGGGAATCTAAAATGGTACAGCTACTGTGGAATATATTGGTGATTCCTGAGAAAACTAAATATCGAGTTGCCCTACAACTCAACAAGTCTATTAATCAGTATATACCCAGAATCTGAAAGCAGTGACATGAACATTCATTTTCACACCAATGTTTATAGTGGCATTATTCACAACTGCCAAAAGATAGAAACAATCCAAGTGTCCATCAACAGATGAGTGGATAAACAAAATGTATACACATACGATGGAATATTACACAGTAGTAAGAAGGAATGAGGTCTTGAACTATGTGACAATACTGATGAACTTTAAAGACATAATGCTGAGTGAAATAAGCTAGACACAAAAGGATAGATAGTGCATGATTTCACTAATATGAACCACCTAGAAAATGTAAACTCAGAGTCTTGAAATTCAGAATATAAGGAACCTAGAGATAGATAGAAGCTAGAGAAGGGGGAGCAGTTACCTAATATGTACAGATTTGTTAATGAGGTTGACCTTAAATGTTTGTTTTGGGGATTATAAGTAATAGAACCTGTTAAATGTGAATATGATTGAAAGGGGTTGTCTAAAGTTATGTATCTCACTGATTAATATCACAAATATGAATAAGTTCTTTCATCCACTACTTCAAATATATGACAGTTGTACAAAGAGTTAATAATAGAGTGGTATATGGGAAAAATTACCTATTGCATGCTATGGACCATATTTAAGAGCAATACCTTACTAGTATCACACCAGTACTAAAGGTAAATAATTGGGGGGGAAAGGGGATATGGGGTGTTTAGGGTTTTCTTCTATCTGTGGCTGTATATCTGTTATTTTTCTGTAATAGTGACGCTAAACCTACTTATAAACATGTCTAAGAGTCACCCTCAGAAAACCTCTTTTGTTGCTCAAATATGGCCTCTCTCTCTCTCTCCCTCGAAGCCAAACTCTGTGTATAAACTCATTACCCTCCCCCCTATGTGGGACATGACTTTCAGGGATATAAGTTGCCCTGGCAACATGGGACATGACTCCCAGGGATGAGTCTGGCCCTGGCATTGTGGGATTGATAATGCCTTCTTGACCAAAAGAGGGAAAAGGAATGTAACAAAATAAGGTTTCAGTGGCTAAGAGATTTCAAATAGTATCAAGAGGTCATTCTGAAAGTTACTATTATGCAAGCTTCGGCCAGATATTACAATTTGCCATGGTATGTCAAGCCACAACCAAGAGTATTCCTGAAAACCCTAAAGAAAACCAAGGTCTCTATCTAAGAATCTATAAAAGTTTTACTTATTAAATTTATTTCCCAGAAACTTAAAACCTCCAGATTGTTCCTATGCCAGATAAGCCCTGAAACTTAGAGGTATCAGTCTTTCCCAAAATATCAACCAGTGGCATTCCTCTATCCCATATTATGGACACCCCTTGTCAACATGAAGAAGTTAGAATTGTCCTTGCCCAAGTATCTCTGAAGAATGAGAAAATGATCAAATGAGAGGGAGGAATTGTAACAGAGAAGTTAGAATTTAACAATTGATTATAACTACTGAATCATTATATAAATATTTCTTTTCAGTTTCTTGTGTGTTAGAACAGCCAGAAGAAATACCTGAAATTGTGGAACTGTAACCCATACAATACTCTGAAATTTTCTCTATAACTACCTGTTAAACTGTATTTTGAAATTTATCACTTTTCTGTATATATACTATATTTCACAATAAAAAGTGTTATAAAATCAATTAGTAAAAAAAGCTACACTAAATAAATTAAAAAGATAAGCAACAAGATTGGTTTATAGAATATATAAAGTATTCTGAATAATACGAAAATTGTAAAACTTCAAATAGAAAATTGGGCATAAAACTTAAATAAATGCATCATAAAAGAGGAAGCCAAAATTACCAATAAATGAATGAAAATATGTTCAATGTCATTTGTAATGAGGGAAAATGCAAATTAAAGCCACAATGAAATATCACGGCACATCCACTAAGATAGTTAAAATTAAAAAGACAGAAAATAACCAGTGTTCACAAGGATGTAGAGGAACTGGAACCCTCATCAATTACTGTAAGATTGTAAAATTGTGCAGCCACTTTGGAAAACAGTTTTGCAGTCCCTCAAAATATTAAACACAGAGTACCATGTAACTCAGCAATTTCACTCCCATGTATATACTCAAGAGAAATGAAAATATACCTATGCAAAAACTTGTATGTGAATGTTTATAGCAACATCATAATAGTCAATAAGTAGAAACAACACAAATGGCCATCAACTGATGAATGGATAAATAAAATGTGGTATATCCTTATGATGGAATATTATTTGGCAATAAAAAGGAATGAAGAATGAAGTACTGATACATGTTACAACATCAATGAATCTTGAAAACATTATGCTAAGTGAAAGCAGCCTGTCACAAAAGGTCACATATAATTTCATCTATATGAAATGTCCAAAATAAGCAAATCCATAGAAACAAAAAGTTGCTATTAGTTGCCAGGGGCTGGGGGAATGGGAAGTGATTGCTAGTAAGTACAGAGTTTTTTGGGAAGGTGATCAAAATGTTCTAAAATTAGATAGTAGTGATTGTTGCATAATTCTGTGAATTATACTAAAAACTCCTGAATTGTACACTTTAAATGGGTGAATTATACAGGATATGAATCATATCTCATTCAAGCTGTTATTTTAAAAGCCACAATGAAATACCATTTTATTCCATAGATTGGCAAAAATGAAAGTCTGATAATTTAAAGTATTGATGAGGATGTGGAACAACTTAAAGTCACATACATCAAAGTGGAAATTAGTAAAAATCGCTGGAAAACAGTTTAGCATTTCCTAGGAAAGTTGAACATATAATTATCCTGCAGCTCTAATTCTTTAGATAATAACCAAGAGAAATCCCTGCATATGTGACTGTGAACAAGAAATGTTTTTAACAGCACTTTTCAGAGTGGCAAAAAACAAGCAAACAAACAAACAAAAAAGAATCAAATATTCATCACAGCAGAACAGATAAATGCCATACACCAGTAGAAATGAAGAAGCTGGAACCACACCCAACAGCAACAAAAAAATCTCAAAGACATAAGGTAGAGCAAAGGAAGAAAATTATAAAAGAATACAGACAGCATGATTGCATTTATATTAAATTCAAAGGATGTAGAATGTAGGGGAACTAGCAATAGAGAGCAATTAAGGAAGGGGGAACAATAATCCAAGAAGAACAGATAAGCTATTTAACGTTCTGGGGATGCCCAGGAATGACTATGGTCTGTTAATTTCTGATGGATATAGTAGGAGCAAGTTCACAGAATTGTTGCTATATTAGGTAACTTTCTTGGGGTAAAGTAGGAACATGTTGGAAGTTAAGCAGTTATCTTAGGTTAGTTGTCTTTTTCTTACTCCCTTATTATGGTCTCTTTGAAATGTTCTTTTATTGTATGTTTGTTTTCTTTTTAACTTTTTTTTCATACAGTTGATTTAAAAAAGAAGGGAAAGTTAAAAAAAAAAAAAAAAAGAAAAACAAGGAAAAAAAAAGATGTAGTGCCCCCTTGAGGAGCCTGTGGAGAATGCAGGGGTATTCACGTACCCCACCTCCATGGTTGCTAACATGACCACAGACATAGGGGACTGGTGGTTTGATGGGTTGAGCCCTCTACCACAGGTTTTACCCTTGGGAAGACGGTTGCTGCAAAGGAGAGGCTAGGCCTCCCTATGGTTGTGCCTAAGAGCCTCCTCCCGAATGCCTCTTTGTTGCTCAGATGTGGCCCTGTCTCTCTAGCTAAGCCAACTTGAAAGGTGAAATCACTGCCCTCCCCCCTACGTGGGATCAGACACCCAGGGGAGTGAATCTCCCTGGCAATGTGGAATATGACTCCCAGGGAGGAATGTAGACCTGGTATCGTGGGATGGAGAACATCTTCTTGACCAAAAGGGGGATGTGAAAGGAAATGAAATAAGCTTCAGTGGCAGAGAGATTCCAAAAGGAGCCGAGAGGTCACTCTGGTGGGCACTCTTATGCACACTTTAGACAACCCTTTTTAGGTTCTAAAGAATTGGGGTAGCTGGTGGTAGATACCTGAAACTATCAAACTACAACCCAGAACCCATGAATCTTGAAGACAGTTGTATAAAAATGTAGCTTATGAGGGGTGACAATGGGATTGGGAAAGCCATAAGGACCACACTCCACTTTGTCTAGTTTATGGATGGATGAGTAGAAAAATAGGGGAAGGAAACAAACAGACAAAGGTACCCAGTGTTCTTTTTTACTTCAATTGCTCTTTTTCACTCTAATTATTATTCTTGTTATTTTTGTGTGTGTGCTAATGAAGGTGTCAGGGATTGATTTGGGTGATGAATGTACCACTATGTAATGGAACTGTGAACAATCGAAAGTACGATTTGTTTTGTATGACTGCGTGGTATGTGAATATATCTCAATAAAATGAAGATTAAAAAAAAAATTCAAAGGAAGACAAAACTAAACATGTCATGTAGAGATATATTCAAAGGTGGTAAAATTATAAAGAAAAAGCAAAGAAATGATTGTTCAAAGGTTAGGACAATTGTTATTCCTAGTGGGGAAGAACAGTGTGAAATCAGGAAGGAGCACATGGGTGCCATTTTTACTTTTTATCCAGGATAGCAGCTATACAGTTTCTTGCTTAATTACTAATCTTTAAAATAAAGTAAAATATTGTGTGTATGCATATATGGTATATTTCACAATAAAACAAAAAATTCTTAAGTAAATTTCCTGTTATATATATATCTTTCCACATACCTAATTATTGCATTAAGCTTATTTCTTAGAAGTTGAATAGGTGGATCAAAAGATATCAACATATTCAAGGCTTTTGTAACATGTTGCCAAATTACCATCCAGAAAGACTGTGCCAGTTTCCATCCTCATCAGTTCTTCAGCATGCCTGGCCATATTGCTTAAAAAAGTTGTCTTGCCCTGCCCATGTTGCCACCTCCCACTCACTCCTCAATCCACTGTATTTTGGCTTCCAACCCAACTTTCCATTAAAACCTCTCTCTTGAGGGAGGAACCTAAGATGACGGCTAGGTGAGACAGAGAAAAAAACACCTCCATGGAAAACATTAAATAAAAAACCAGAAAGTGACCCAGAACACCACTTCCAGAGTAGCAACAGCTGGACAATTTCTGCTAAAGCCACAGGGAATGTGCGTTTGGTGAAACCAGGAGTCAGAATTCTGAAATGAGTGAGTGAGTCGGCTGAGTCCCTCGGGCACGCTGCGGTGTGGGGAAACGGTGGGTTGGCGTTTTTTTTTTTTTAAAAAAAAAAAAAAAAGAGAAGCCCAGGAACAGCTGCAGATAAGACAGGAGCGGTCTGGACTAACACCTCGGTGTCTGGGGTGGAGGATACCTCTTCCCACACCCACTGCTGATTGTCTCGGGTCCAGGGTAGCACAGGGGAGAAGCACAACTTGCAGCGGTCTCCCCAGCAGGCGGAGCTACTCCTGCCCGGGGCCGAGCACGCAGCGCAGAGCCAAGCCAAGAAACCCAGCCTGACAGGGAGTCTTTCCCGCAGCACTGCTTACACAACGCAATATTGGCCATGGACAGTGGCCTTGAATACACCCATGGCTGATTGTCCCAGAGCTGGGAGGGCGGAGCTGTGTGGAAAGGGGGAAGTTAACGCGTCCCATTCAACCATCTTTGAAGCGGGCTGGGAATGCGCCTACACAGCCCGGTGGCCCAGGGCTTCCCTGGAGGCCGGCACTCACTTGTGACATGGCACAGCCTTCCCCCCCAACAGAGGTCCTGGAAAAGCACAGCAGGGAAGGGGAACTGCTTGGAAATCCCAGGGAACCTACGCCAATACCAAGGACTTTTGTGTCAGCGGCAGAGAACAGCCTTCAATCTCTGGAAACACCTGGGAGGTTTGATTATTAAACCTGCCCTTCCTCCCTAACCACTCAGGCACACGCCCCTCATTGAGGGCAGACAGCACCAACAACACACCCAAATTAAGTGCACCAATTGGACCCCAAAAGAATCAGATCCCCACACACCACAAAGTTGGGGAGAACTGACTTGAGGGGAATAAGTGACTCACGGACGCCATCTGCTTGTTAGTTAGAGAAAGTGTATGTCACCAAGCTGCAATTCTAACAAATTAAAGATCAAGTAAAGCAAATGCCAAGAGGCCAAAAACAACAGAAAATCTTAAAGCATATGATAAAACCAGATGACATGGAGAACCCGAACCCAAACACTCAAATCAAAAGATCCGAAAACACACAGTTCCTGGCAGAATTAATCAAAGAACTACAGACAGGCAATGGGAGCATGGCACAGGATATAAAAGACTTGAAGAAGAGCATGGCACAGAATATAAAAGATATAAAGAAGACCCCAGAAGAGCATAAAGAAGATATTGCAAGAGTAAATAAAAAAAATAGAAGATCTTATGGAAATTAAAGAAACTGTAGGCCAAATTAAAAAGACTCTGGATACTCATAATACAAGATTAGAGGAAGCTGAACAACAACTCAGCCTCCTCGAGGAGCACAGAACAGAAAATGGAAGAACAAAAGAAAGAATGGGGAAAAAAATTGAAAAAATTGAAATGGATCTCAGGGATAAGATAGATAAAATAAAACATCCGAATTTAAGACTCATTGGTGTCCCAGGAGGGGAAGAGAAGGGTAAAAGTCTAGAAAGAGTATTCAAAGAAATTGTTGGGGAAAACTTCCCAAACCTTATACACAATATAAATACACAAAGCATAAATGCCCAGCGAACTCCAAATAGAATAAATTCAAACAAACCCACTCCAAGACATATTCTGATCAGACTGTCAAATACTGAAGAGAAGGAGCAAGTTCTGAAAGCAGCAAGAGAAAAGAAATTCACCACATGCAAAGGAAACAACATAAGACTAAGTAATGACTACTCAGCGGCCACCATGGAGGTGAGAAGGCAGTGACATGACATATTTAAAATTCTGAGCGAGAAAAATTTCCAACCAAGAATACTTTATCCAGCAAACCTCTCCTTCAAATCTGAGGGAGAGCTTAAATTTTTCACAGACAAAGAAATGCTGAGAGAGTTTGCTAATAAAAGACCTGCCCTACTTCAGATGCTAAAGCGAGCCCTACTGACAGAGAAACAAAGAAATGAGAGAGAGATATAGAGACTTTTAACAGACATATATAGAATATTACATCCCAGGTCACTGGGACACACGTTCTTCACTAATGATCACAGATCTTTCTCCAGAATGGACTGTATGCAGAGACATAAAAACAAGCCTCAATAAAATAAAAAATTAAAAAATGAATTTGTTCAAAGCACATTCTCTGACCACAATGGAATACAAATAGAAGTCAATAACCATCAGAGACTTGGAGAAATCACAAACACCTGAAGGATAAAAATGAGAGGGAGATGAAAACATTCCCGGATAATCAAAAGCTGAGGGACTTTATCACCAGTAGATCAGTCCTAAGCAGGCTGAAAGGAAGGGACACTAAACAATTGACTGAAACCACATGAAGAAATAAAGATTTCCAGTAAAGATCACATGGTAAATATAAAGACCAGTACTACTGTATTGTTGATTTATAACTCCACTATTTACTTCCTACAGGATCTAAAATACATAAACTGTAATGATAAATCGGTGGTTTTGGACTCAATGTAAAATATGTAATTTTTGACAAGAACTACATAAAGGTGGGGGAATGGAGGAGTATAGGAACACAGTTTACATGTCCTATTGAAGTTAAGTTGGTATCAAAGAAAAACAAGATTGTTATAGATTTAAGATGTTAAATTTAAGCCCCATGGTAAACACAAAGAAAGTATCAGAGAATATGATCGAACAGATGAAAAGTAGAGTAGGGGTTCCAAGAAGTGGGGGAAGGGGCAATGGGGAGTTAAGAAATGAGAGTAGGGTTTTTGTTTGGGGTGAAGGGAAACTTCTAGAATGGATGGTCCAAAGGTGATAGCATTGCAACATTCTAAATGTGATTAATCCCACTAATGGAATGCTAGGGAGGGGTGGAATAGGAAGATTTAGGCTATATATATCTTTCCACAATTGAAAAAAAAAAAAAAAAGACAGTCTAAATAGATGACAATTAAATGCCAAGGATGCTCCTGGATGGGATCTGAGGTCAGAGGAGAGGAGGCTCAAAGGGACACAGATGGGACACAAGAAAAGAAAAAATAGGAAATATAGCATGTAAGCTTTATATCAGTGTTGAATTTCTTGAACTTCTTAGCTGCATTTAATGAGATTGCATAAAATAATGTTCTTGTCCATGGGAAATGTATATGTGAATTATATTGTTTGTTCAAAGATATGTGCAGCTTGCTCTCATATTTTCAGAGGACAGAGCAATAGATGATGGGTGTTAGGGAGGGAGAGAGGGAGGGAGAGAGGGAGGGAAAGAAAGAGACAGTGGTGTGACAGGATCTCAAAGGTGATGGATCGGGATATCGGGGGAGGGGGATCAGGGTATGATGGAGTTCTATGTATGGGGTTTGTACTGTTTTTGCAACTGTTCCTGTAAGATTGAACTTATTTCAAAATAAAATTTATTATTAAAAAAACACCTCTCTCTTTTAGGTTATCAATATCCACCTATTTATGAAATTTAATGTCCACTTTGCTTCTCGAATAAGATGACATATCAGTCCTAAAGCTTTTCCAGAGAGCTATCTATCTATGATGGTGTGCCAGTTTGTATATATTATGTTCCCCAGAAAAGGCCATGTTCTTTGATGCGGTCTTGTGGAGGCAGATGAATTCGTGGGGATTAAGTTGGAATGTTTGGATTAGGTTGTTTCCATGGAGACACACCCCATCCAACTGTGGGTGATAACTCTTGTTAGATAGTTTCCATGGAGGTGTGGTCCCACCCATTCAGCATGGGCCTTGATTCGTTTACTGGAGCACTATATAAGCTTAGACAGAAGGAGCGAGCTTGCTACAGCCAAGAGGGACACTTTGAAGAACGCATAGGAACTGAGAGAGGAGCTTCAACTTACAGAGACATTTTGGAGACAGCTGTTGAAAGCAGACTTTTGCTCCGGAGAAGCTAAGAGAGGACAAATGCCCCAAAAGCAACTGAGAGTGACATTTTTGAGGAGCTGAAGCCTAGAGAGGAATGTCCTGGGAGAAAGCCATTTTGAAAGCAGAACTCTGGAGCAGACGCCAGCCATGTGCCTTCCCAGCTAACAGAGGTTTTCCAGACACCACTGGCCATCCTCCAGTGAAGGTAACCAATTGTTGATGCATTACCTTGGACACTTTATGGCCTTAAGACTGTAACTGTGTAAGCAAATAAACCCACCTTTTATAAAAGCCAATCCATTTCTGGTGTTTTGCATTCTGGCAGCATTAGCAAACTAGAACAGATGGCTTTTAACTTTTTTGATTCTTTTATCTTCATTTTGGCTTCAGGCGCTTGGAGAATCTTCCTATGGTTTCCTATGAACTCTCTCTATTCCTAGGGAGAAAAAATAGTTTTAAACAGCATATAGATTTCTCCTTCTTCTCTGCGTTCATCATCATCATCATCATCATGAATGATCATCGTTGTTACTCATTAGCCAGCTTCATGGATATTGGCTAAGTCCTTTGACTAGCTATGTTTAAATATCGTGGTAGCCAATCTGCAAAGATGGACCCTAATTTCCCAGGCCTCCTGGTATTCACACTCTTGCATAGTCCCTCCAACATAGAATCTGGGCTGTCTCTGTAACTTGCTTTAATCAAAAGGGTATGGCAGAGTGATATTGTGCCAGTGCCAGCAATCTGCCTTAAGAAAGACTGGCAGCTTTTGCTAATGTGCTGTGGGGAGCCCCAGGCCACCAAGTAAGAAGTCTACCTATCCTTCTGGAGAAACTACTTGGAGATATCATGTGGAAAGGCCATGTGGACAGGGAGAGGCCCTGAGACTTCATGGAGAGAGAGAAGCCCAACCATCCCAGTATCCAACTGGGTCCAGCCTTCCAGCCATCCTTGTCAAAGCACCAGACATGTGAGTGAAACCATTTTGGAAATTCTAGCTCTAGCCAACATCTGACTGCAACGGTATAAGAAACCGTAAGAAAGAACAGCAGAAGAACCACCCAGCTAAGCCACCTTAACTCACAGAACTATGAGAGTTGATAATAAATTGTTGTTTCAAGCCACTAAATTTTGAAGTAGCTTGTCACACAGCAATAGATAATGGAAACAAATTTCCTTTTGTATTGTACCTCATATTTAATTGCTGGGATATAGCAAAGCTTTTGTTTGATCAGAGGTAAGGCTTGAGTTTCTTATGGCTTGAATTTGAAGTACATCTCACTGTAAAACGGGGAGATGTCCTAAAACAACAGTGAGTGTTTACATTAAATAAGGAGGTAACATTTGAGCTAAAACCTGAAGGATGCAAAAGATCCCTTCCTCATCTTTTGATGAGGAAAGGCATCTCAGACACAAGTGGAAAAACCCTGATGAGAAAAACTTGGATGCTCTTGGAACCAAGAGAAAAACCATCTATAGGAGCAAATACACAGAGGCAGGGGGAGCCCAGTTATTTTGGTTCCCACATGGCAAAATCTGAGACTTAGACCACCTCCCCATTCGCTTTTGAGGTTGGTCAGTGAAAGTAATCTCTTCACGCCCACAGGGGACAGAACTGGGTGGAAGTACGGGAGGAGTTCAACTAGCATGAAGAAGGATATAGATTAGAGCAATGGCCAGGCAGATCTGTTTCTGAACTAGATTCCATTCTGCTGTGGTTTCCACTCCATATCAACAATATGTACCTTAATAGAAAACTTCTCCTTCACATAAGTCTGGGTAAAGTACAAGAAATGAAAACCACTGTAGGTATTTTAAGCAACAAATTATTTAATACAGGAAATTGGATGCTTACAAAACCACTGGAAAAGCTATAAGAGCAGACATCATGTTGGGCCTCCAGAAGTGATTCCTAGAACAACCCTGCTGAACTGGCCTAACTGGGTATGTGCTCTATGCTGCTATCAGGAAGGTGGGGGTATCAGGAAGCCACCAGTGGAACTATTAGTTCAAGAAAAAAACCACTATAGCTGTGGTTCGGGGATCAGGAAGATGCCACCTTTGCAACTCTTAAAGCTTCTCCAACTCTTGAAGTTGGAGACAGCACTCTGGAATGCTGCTGCATAAAAACTAAAAGTCTCCATGACCTCAGTTGCCAGCAGAAAATATGCAAAAATATGCTAAAACAGCCTTTGCCTCATTTCTGCTTTCTATCTCTCCCACCAGTGCATCTAACTGGCAGAACTTCATTTGCATCCAGAATGATAGCTGCAAAGGAGCCTGGAAAATGTAGTCTGGAGCTTTCCAGCTTCTGCAGTATAGGGAGGCACAATGGAAGGAGGACTGGATGCCAAGAATGCATTGACCACTCCTGACTTACTCTTCACTGACATGAGCCCACCATCCACCTCTTGCATATGTCCCTAGCCCCTGGGGTACTTAAAGGGTGAAGTTGCATTATCAAGGCTTCCATAACCATCATGTTCTCTGTCCAGCCATAGAAATCAAACGATTTCTTGAAGGTGAAAGTAGAAACCATCTCCTACTGTTGCATAAATATACCCTCTCCTCTCAGGACAGTCTTCTCACTCTTTCCCAGGACACTCTGTGATAGCCATGAGAATGTACCTCGCAGATCTCCAACTACAGAGAGTTTAATTGACCAAGGGCCTCAGTGGCTGTGCTCCAAAATCCATCAACACTTTTGCTCCAAGGCCATGCTTCCCAACTTCTCAAAGTCCAGCCAATAACTGAGCAAAGCAGGGATTCTAGGCAGCCTGTTCCTGGGAGACATGGGACTCCTCTGATGGCCAGCTTTGGCTCAAGGATGTCCTGACAGTCTTGCCTGACTCTACCTTACCCTGTACATTGGTCTAGGATACTTCCAGGCCTCCACCTTTCTCTGTTACCTTCACTCCAATTCAGACAAACGTTTTGGTC
The DNA here is from genome assembly GCF_015220235.1 of Choloepus didactylus. Classification (NCBI taxonomy): domain Eukaryota; kingdom Metazoa; phylum Chordata; class Mammalia; order Pilosa; family Megalonychidae; genus Choloepus; species Choloepus didactylus. The sequence goes on from NC_051319.1 coordinate 14,140,820, forward strand.
TGACAGCTCTCCAGCCTTCTCCAACTACCCCCCTGGGATGGTTAATTTCATGTGTCAACTTGGCTAGGTTATGGTATCTAGTTGTTTGTTCAAACACTGGCCTACTTGTTACTCTGAAGGAATTTCATAGATGGCATTTGCATCTACAATGGGTAATCTCTGTATCCAATCAGTTGGAGGCCCCAAAAGCCAGAACTGAGGGTTTCAGAGGTCACAGGATTTCTGCTTTTACTTCAACATTGGCTCTTGTCAGAATTTCCAGCCAATCAGCTTCCCCTGGGGAATTCAGTGAAAGAACTTCAATATCACCTTGATTGGAGTCCCCAGCCTTTGCCTGTTCTACAGAGTTCAGACTTGCCAGCCCCAATGCTTCTGTGAACCAATTCCTTATAATAAATCTTTTAATATATATATATATGTATCTCTGTGTGTATATACATCATCCCGTTGTTTCTGTTTCTCTGGGGAACCCTGACTAATTCACTCCCTCTCTCACACAGTCATTCCCCCTAATAAAGTCATTGTAAATTTGATTCCATTTTGGTATCTGCTTCTTGGAGGACCTGAACTAAGACACATGCCTTGCTCATTTCAGACTCTTGTCTTTGCTCTCTGCTCCTGCTGTTCTCCCACCTGAAATGACCTGTCAGATCCTCTCTACCTACTCAGATCCAACCCATCTTTTAGATCCATTACAAATATTACCTCTCTATGAAGTCTTCCCTGACTACCACTGTTCACATGGGTTTATCTTCTTCCTCCCAGTTACCCATAGGCTTTCAGGTCTTTTATTATTTCCTATCTGTTTCAAGAATGTTGAGCATATATTTAGCTCCCCTAATAAATAAGGGCAAGGAGTAGATCCTGTATTTCCTTAGTAACCTCCAAAGCACTTTCTAATAGAACAGAGAACAGGACACAGGAGCTCTAAAATCTTGTTGAAAGGATCAAATAGTTTAGAGTTTAAAAAATGAAAATTCTAGCAACAGACTCCCCTTTCCACCTAATAAACTGGCTAAGATCTTTAAAGGGCACTGGAAAATCAGACTCCATCATTAACTTTTTGTCTGTACATTTAAAAAAATTGTGGTAACATATACAGCACAAAATGTCCTGTTTTAATCACTTCCATGTGTACAATTCAGTTGATTGTTAATTACATTCACAATATTGTTACCAAAACTTTTTGTCAACGTAAACAGAAACTCTGTACCCATTAAGCAGTAACTTCCTATTCCCCTCCTGTCTCCTGCCCCTGGTAACCTGCAATCTAATGTCTGTCTCCATGTATTTGCTCACTCTAGGTATTTCATATAAGTGGGATCATACAATATTTGCCCTTTTGTGTCCGACTTATTTCACCCAACATGGCGTCTTCATGTCTCAGAACTTCATTCCTTTTTATGGCTGAATCTCATTAACTTTTGGTGAATATGTAAAATGATATAAACTTACTGAGACTCTAAGTAGCAGAAACCTAAAAATGTGCCTATCCTTGACTATTCCATTTCTAGTATATTCCAAGGGAATCTTTAAAGATATTCACGAAAATATAAGTACTAAGATCGCCAGGATAGCAGATGTGGTACTTTCCTATGAGGGGGCATCTACACAAACAACACAGACTCACAAGGTATAGGTCAAACACAAGCAAGATTTTCTCTTTTGTTTTTCTTTTTTCTTTTTGCTTTTTGTAATTGAGCTTTAATTCCAGCTCCAGTAATTCCTAGATCCACTGGGGAAGGAAGGGGGAGGATCCCTAGCCAAAGTGAGAAGAGAGAGTTAAAGGTTATAGTTTTTCCCCACCACAGGCAAGACTCCCAGTTTGCTGTTGGAGAAGAGGGTGAGATGGGGTAGTAGTAACAGTCTACAGGTCCCTAAGGAAACTCTTTCCTCATCTAGTCAGGGGAGGAAATAGATTTTTGTTGGTGTCAGCAGATACAACAGCAGCAGCACAGAATGGGTGTGTGTCCCAGTGCTGCATGCTGCCCAAGGGAAATAGCCTCTGGTCTCCCTCTTTCATGCAGCCAGTTGGTGTCATCTTGACTCTTATTGAGAGTGGCCTGGCATTCAGAGGCAGGCTGCCCAGGCAGGGCCAGCAGGTGGTGGGGATGAGGACAGTTGTGCCCAGTTAGTGGATGTCATGGTCTTAGTAAGCTGGGGGTGGGGGGCACAATGAGGCTATGAGCAGTCTGGAGGGCCACATGTGCCTGGGGGCTTTGGGAGACGCACTGCCAGAACAGGTCAGGAAGAGGGCCAAAGGTGGGCTGGCAGAGAGTAACTGCCACAGGCTATTTACACACCTTAGGTTTTCATGGGCACTTGAAATATAGTGTCCATACGGTTCTGAACCTACGCAACATGAAAACCAGATATCATCAGTTTGGTTAAATAACTGTGAATACAATGGGGAAAAATGTTACTTGACTCAAATAATTATTCGATTGAAAATACACAGCAGATTTTTTTCCATGTAGACCCAGCCCAGTCACGATGTTAGTCCAGAAGTCCCCCACTCAGTTTGAGAGTTTTAGGCAAGGCCTTGCACTCTAACTGCGTGAACCACTAAAGCAGGTCCTCCCCACCCCCACTACCAGTTCTCAGGACCTCAACACTTTTTATTTCTTACAACCCTCTGTAGGAGTTTCCAAAAGGAAGCTTGATAGCCGATGCTGAATCAGACCTTCTGACCTCCTCTGTGGTCCTTGCTTCAGCTCCTGCTCATCCCCTCTCTGACTCTAGATCTTCTGAGCTTTAGGGCCAGGGCGGAAGCAATTTGGGCCCTCATCTTTGGTCTCTGATGCCCAGGTTGCCCTTTACTAGTGCTCCCATTTAGTGTTTTCTCACTATCTCTGCCTGCAGGCCTCCCCTGCCTACCTCCCTCTGTGTTGTAGGAAGGCTCCTGATGCTTTCCAGCTCTTTCAGAGGAGGCCGGACCCTCTAGAACATCTACCTCAGTCTTACTCTCCTCAAACCCAAGGGGACCTAAGGGGAGTATAAAAGTGCAATGCCACTGCCCCTGCTACTTGGCTGATATTCTTCCAGACACCTTATTTGTTCATGGTGATTTTTCTCTTACAAGTGATTTTTCTCCCAGGGCACCTTTACCCTCACTGCAAACTTTGGCTTCCACTAGAAGCTCCCTCGGGCCATCATACATGTAAGTACAGCTGTAGATCCCACTTTTGAACATGGTTAAAGTTCTTTTTCAAAAATGACACCAGCCAATCAGGGGGTATTGTGGGGTTTCTGTTTGTGAAAAGCCATGGCTAAGCCTGCCGTTAGAAAGCTCCTGGTTGAAAACTCCTAGGCTGTAAGGGGAGAGTTTTCCAGTGCTGGCACAGCAAGAATTTCAAAACCCAGAGCCCAGATATTGAACTTGGGTGACACGCCTTGATAAGGTACCATAAGTGTGAACGGGCACCAGGCAGTTATGAGCTTTTCTGGCCTGGAAGACGGGTCGTGCCATGTGAGCTCCGAGAACACTCACGATGGCATGTCTCTGGGACATCGGAGGGAGGGGACAGGGAGTCACATCTACCTACCTCGTCCTTTTCTTGTGTGTAGCCTTTGACTCCTTATTTACTGCTTCCAGATGAAACCCAAGTATGAGCAACCTTGAAGGAATCCAAATGATCCTTCTTACCCACACTTAACCCAGACTGAATTCCTTAGTCTGGCCTAGGATGGGAGTCATGGTCCCTGACTTTGTTACATCAGAACCTCACTTCTGATCCAGCTAAGCACACTGCTCCATCAATGCCAAATGCTTTCTGACCTGAAACTCCTCCACTGGAGGCACTAGGAAGATTGTGAGGGTCCCAAATGCCAACATGGGTACAACTTAATTCTTTTAATTGGTTCATGAATCGTTTGTTTCCATTTTTTCCCTATGCATATGTGTACTGAGTCATGATGCAAAAGTATCTTTCTGGAGCCAAGGTAAAAAAAAAAAAATATTGGAAGCCACTGACAGAGGCTTAGCCCAAACAAAATCTTCCTCCTCTATGTAAGGGCCTTTCATATTCTCTTGTTCACATTAGTAGGTGGTGGGTGTGCAGATTTGGAGACTGAAGCTTAGAGAAGATGGCAGGTCAAGAGGAAGGTTGGCAGTAGAAAAGAGACTTTTGAGGATAAATGAGAATGTTTTGACTAAAATACTCGATAGTCTTCAACCATCTCCTCAAAAAGCTTTCTCAATAAAATCTGTACTGTTTACTCATGTATCATGTGACTGGATTTTTTATAGTAAATGAAAAGAGGTGATGATCCCAGGCCATGTTGGTTTTCAAAAAAAACCAGTGAAGTTAACAGGATAGGTATTATTACCCCAGTTTCCCAGGAAAGGAAGCTGAAGCCAAGGAAGGTACTTGTTGAAATTCACATAGTTACCAATGAAAGCCAGAGTTTTCCTCAAGCCCAGACATTTTGACTCCAAGACTCAAGTTACCTCAAATCAGGTCAGGCAAGAAACATCATTGTTAATATTGGGCCTTTTGCTTATTTGTTAAAAACATAACAATTTTTGTAGGCCTTTATCTCGAATCAACATTTGTTTATAGATCTTGTATATTTTTTCCTGATTGCCTGAATAACGAACAGGACTCCACCCCCCCACCCCACCCCCACGCCCCCACAAAATACCTGATGGATAAAGAAAAATGATGCCAAATATTTTCTTAAGTATTTCTAATTTCTTACTGCTTTTAAATTTTTTCAGAGAATTTTCATATACGTAATATACTCTGATTACCACAGCAAACCAAGTTAAAGCAGGTTTCTTTACCCTTATTTGAAAATGAAGTCAGTTAATTGGTAGCAATGTTAGCACTAGAATCCTAATTCAGAATCTTCCTTCAGGATTCTTTCTTCATTGGCCCAAATTAGATCATGATGTATGGATTTAATTACCCCAAGTTTGATTCCTGGTCCTGCTTTCATTTTCCAGCCTGGCTGAGATGGATTGCATCTTAAACGTGATGATGAAGACAGCAGAGTATATTCCACAAGAGCAGACGAAAGCAAGGAGAGGAATAAACGGAATCACGTTTGGGCCTCCCTCCACTCTTCTGGTCCCAGAGGTATTCCCTATTACCACTCCATGCCACGGAGCTTCAGAAGGCGGAAGCTCGCTGGGAGATACCTAAGGGTGCTCTCTAGTGTCACTTCCTCCCAGGGCCTTTCTTCTGTATTCATAAGATTTGTACCCATCCAGGTCAGGAGCTGCTTTCTGGGGTCTAAACAGTGAGTCAAAAGGAAAGTTATGTTAAATGGACAACTAGCCTAGGATATGTGGCCATATAAGCTGGAACAATATCTCCTTCAGGAACTATTTTAAGCTCCAGAATAGTAAATAAAAAATAAATTGAATTAAATTGTCTTATTTTCACATTGAAAGTCATAGCTTTTACTTTGACTGAAATTGTCCTGGAGCCCTCAAAGGAGCATCTTATGTGGCTGACTCACAACCCCAAGTTCTGCAAAACACACATTTGGCTAACTCGGAATAAAATATCCTAGGTTTACTTTTTTTTTTTTTTTAATCTTCATTTTATTGAGATATATTCACATACCACGCAGTCATACAAAACAAATCATACATTCGATTGTTCACAGTACCATTACATAGTTGTACATTCATCACCTAAATCAATCCCTGACACCTTCATTAGCACACACACAAAAATAACAAGAATAATAATTAGAGTGAAAAAGAGCAATTGAAGTAAAAAAGAACACTGGGTACCTTTGTCTGTTTGTTTGTTTGTTTCCTTCCCCTATTTTTCTACTCATCCGTCCATAAACTAGACAAAGGGGAGTGTGGTCCTTATGGCTTTCCCAATCCCATTGTCACCCCTCATAAGCTACATTTTTATACAATTGTCTTCGAGATTCATGGGTTCTGGGTTGTAGTTTGATAGTTTCAGATGTCTACCACCAGCTACCCCAATTCTTTAGAACCTAAAAAGGGTTGTCTAAATTGTGCATAAGAGTGCCCACCAGAGTGACCTCTCAGCTCCTTTTGGAATCTCTCTGCCACTGAAGCTTATTTCATTTCCTTTCACATCCCCCTTTTGGTCAAGAAGATGTTCTTCATCCCACGATGCCGGGTCTACATTCCTCCCCAGGGGTCATATTCCACATTGCCAGGGAGATTCACTCCCCTGGGTGTCAGATCCCACGTAGCGGGGAGGGCAGTGATTTCACCTTTCAAGTTGGCTTAGCTAGAGAGAGAGGGCCACATCTGAGCAACAAAGAGGCATTCAGGAGGAGGCTCTTAGGCACAATTATAGGAAGGCCTAGCCTCTCCTTTGCAGCAACAGTCTTCCCAAGGGTAAATCCTGTGGTAGAGGGCTCAACCCATGAAACCACCAGTCCCCTATGTCTGTGGTCATGTTAGCAACCTAGGTTTACTTTTTAAAGAAAGTATTACTTGATGAAATTTCAGTCCTTCACAGACAAAAAGGAAACTTGTGGCCTCTCAGCAGCAGATCATGCAGGCCAAGCTTTTTTTTCTAGTCCTGAGAGTTACTTGTACAAGGAGCCCACAGAGAATTTCCTTTTGATCAATAGAATGGATTTGTAAGATGTCTGACTGGTGTTGAGTTGTGGCCAAGGGACAGAAATTTTCTGTGCATAACACTTGTGCATGTAGGGACTGAATATATGCTTGACTTAGAAATAAAAAAGGAGGATAAATATTTTCAAAGGTATGAATTTGCATTTTATTTATGGTTCTTCTTTGATTTAAAAATAATTTAGTAATTAGAACGTCACACATTCATGAAGCTGTATATTCAGAACAAAATCCTTCAGCTATCCTGAGATCATGGGGTCCCAAGATAAAAGTCTGGATACTCGGAGATTTTTAGTGGGGAGGGAATACTTCAGGAATGTGTATGGTAAAACAAACCACTTAAACATGTCTTGGAATGTGCAGTGGGATTTAGAATTGTGATTAAATAATAGACTCTGTGCATTTATATGTTACGGCACTCCATGTTGTCTCATATAATTGCCATTGTACAAAGTAGAGGAACTCCCTGCTACTACATCTGTGTCATCTCTATCCTTAGCCGTCACTTATCATTCATCCAACTGATAAATTTTAGACACTACTGTGGGCCAGACATCAAATTAGGCAAGTGAAGATAGAGAAGAGAGCAAGATAGGATCATAATCTTTGCCTTTATGCAATTTAGAATCAAGCCTTATTATTTTAAAAGGGTTTTGCTTTTCTTTTCTGAATATAAAAATAATAAATTATCATTGTAGAAAAATTGAAGTAACAACATTATCTAATATTAATCAATCACTAAATGTGCCAAGTACTCTGTATACATTATCTTATTTAATCCTTACAATAACCCTAGGAAGGACCTAATACTACTATCTTCATTTTTTAGATGAAGAAACTTTACAGTGTCAGACTTGGGATATGGATCTGACTTCAGAACCCAAGTTCTTAGACATTTAGCATGACAGTGATTTCCAAAGTTGGGCGTTCTTTCCAGGAGGAGTGCATGATAATCCACTGGGGTACAGGGGGAAATGTCAGAAATTCTCTGTAGATTTATACCTACATTTAATATATGGATTGACACTGACAACTGTTTTGGTGCATATTTCAGTAGATAAAGGCTAAGAAAGAAAACGAAGGAGAGGCATCGTCAGGAAAGAGTGAGAGTACAGAGTTTCCATTTGGGTTGATAGAAGAGTCTTGGTGATGGGTGGTGGTGATGGTAGCACAACATTGTGAACCTAATTAACAGCACTTAATTATATATTCGATTGTGGTTAAAAGGGGGAAATTTTAGACTGAATGTATGTTACTAGATAAAAATTTAATTAAAAAAAACATAGTAAAGAGTGGGAGTTGGGAGGTGAACGAAGATGAGGAATCAAGTTAACTCCCTGGTTAGTTGATTTTTGTATATTGTCATGTATTGCACTTTTGTGTGCCCCTGTTAAGTAGATTTTTGTTTACATTATTTAGTTTTAACTAAGTTAAACCCTCAAGAGAGATATAATAGTTTAAAAATTCTGTGAGTACACCTCAGATGTAAGATAAAACGAATTGTTCAAGGACATGTGAATAACAAAAAATGGGAGAGCCCATATTTTTACAACTAAAAATAGTCCTTTGTCAAGAGAAAACACAACTATCTTATTGGGTTTGAGATTCAATTACATTGTTCTCACTAAAATGTTAATAGTAATAATTTTTATTTGAAGCAAAAAGGTTCTCTGTAGTGTTAATAAACAAAATTTAAAATTATTTAAAATATTGCTTATTTAATCTTTAAAGACCTTATTCTTTAATTTTTATGTATGAGCTTTATCATGTATGTACTATAACAGCAAATATAATTTATGAATGAATAAATATACATTTATTACAGGTGCTTGCTCAAAATTTTATGTGGGATCAAAAATTTCAAAAGCAGGAAAATAATTCAATTCTAAAGATACTGGAACAAATATCATTGAAAATATATCCACGTGAGCATGCTGTTTATTTCTTTAGATACTACCAAGTAGAGGGATGACTACATCAGTGAGTGTGAAAATTTTTGAGACTTTTGATAAATACAGCCAAATTGCTTTCCAGAAAGCATTTTACCAATTTGCACTCCTGTAGGTAGTATAGAAGAATTTTTTTTTTACTGCACCCTTGCCCACATGGAGTTTTGTCAGTTTTTATCATCTTTGTTAAGTCCATAGGAGAAAAATGACCATTCTCTCCAAGACCCAGTTTTGGGGGTATGATGCAATGACCCCATCACCTTCAATGACTCTTGAATATTCACCTCTCAAAGGTGTATACAGGATGTTTTAGCCAGTACATTTGGGCATTAACTGGGAGGGTATTTCCTCAAACTAGACGTGAATGTGATCCAAGAACAAATGGAGTCAGGAGGTCATTCGGGAGGTTATTCTTATACATTATACAGAAATCCCTTTTTAGTCTTTAGTGTATTAGAATAGCTAGAAGGAAATACCTGAAACTGTTGAACTGCAATCCATTAGCCTTGATTCTTGAAGATGACTATATAACCATACAGCTTATACGGTGTGACCATGTAACCGTGAAAACATTGTGGCTCACATTCCCTTTATCCAGTGTATGGACAGATGAGTAGAAAAATGGGGACAAAAAAATAAATGAATAATAGGAGGGGATGGGGGGTTTGGGAACTTTTGAGTGTTCTTTTTTACTTTTATTTTAATTCTTCTGTGGGTTTGTTTGGTTTTTTGTTTTGTTTTGTTTTGTTTTGAGTAATGAATGTATTCGAGGGCTGATTGTGATGAATGCAAAACTATATGATGATACTGTGAACAACTTATTGTACACTGTGGATGACTGTATGGTATGTGAATATATCTTGATAAAATTGCAGGGGAGAAAGAAAAAGATTGAGGCAAACTTTAAAACTAATTATGACAGAGGAAACCAAAGACTGTCTTCTCCTTTCTGTGATTAGGAATATGTATTTCTCAGAGGACAGGGAAAAATGAGTAATAAATATCACTTAAAATATAGTTATAGAATATCCACATACAAAAGAATGAAGTTGGGCCCCTTCCTTCAGCTATACTCAAACATTAACCTGAAATGGATCATAGACTGAAACTTACGAAATAAAACTATAAAACTCTTAGAAGAAACATAGGAGTAAATCTTCATGATCTTGGGTTGGGCAAAGCCTTCTCAGATACAACACCAAGATTATAAGTGAGGAAGGAAAGAATAGACATGTTGGACTTCACCAATACTAAAAATAAAACTTTGTGCTTCAAAGTACATCATCAAACAAGTAAAAACCCCACAGAATGGGAGAAAATATTCGCAAATCATATATTTGAAAAGAGACTTGCATCCAAATACATAAAGAATTCTTACAACTCAATAATAAAAAGACAAATAACCAAATTTAAAATGGGCAAAGGATCTGAATAGACATTTCTGCAAAGAAACTATACAAATGGCCAAAGAACACATGAAGACATTCTCAACATCCTTAACCGTTAGAGGAATGTAAATCAAAACCACAAGGAGATATTACTTCACATATACTAGGATGGTTATAATAAAAAAGATAGAAAAAAAGCAAAAGTTGATGAGGAGATAGAGAAATTGGAACCCTCATATACAATGTAAATATGAATGTAAGTGGAAGTTGTCAGTCACAAAAGATCACATATGATTCCACCTATATGAAATGTCCAGAATAGGCAAATTCATTTTGATTGGTTATGTGTGGCTGGGGGCGGGGGTTGGAGGCAGAATGGGGAGTGATTGCTAATGAGCAAGGAGTTTATTTTTAGGGTGATGAAAATGTTCTAAAATTGATTGTGCACAACTCTGTGAGTATACTGAAACCCATTGAATTGTATATTTTAGATGGATGAATTGTATGGTATGTGAATTACATCTCAATAAAGTGTTAAACATTTATAGCAGTAACATTAAAGGTGTTAGTGGTTTAAACATTGTCCTCTCTGTATTCCATTCTTTGTCAATATTTGATTTTTTTATTTGATAAAAGTTATGTGCTATACACCGAAGCATCCTTTTGATATATTATGTTCTGCCTCTCCCAGTTATGAACTGCTGTTAGTAATAAAAATTAATTATATGACCCACTTTGAGTAGCTGCCATTAGACAGTGCTTGAAATTGGATGAAATTCCCTTCCTCTATGTGAAATGTAACTTTCTAAGCAGGATAAGCTTTTTCTTACTCAGAATAGGGAGGCATAGACATATTCAATTTTAGTAAAATAATCTTACAGACTATCTGTGGGGACCTTTTTGATGTGAAATTAAATTGTGGCACAGACAGAGATTTTATTACATTTACATGGACCCATAAAATAACTTTTATGGCTCCCAGTGGTGCAAATCCTCCTTAATTTTGTTAATTATTTCCCCCCAGTTATCCTTAGCCATGTCTGCTAATTCAGTATTGATCTTGATACTAAGATATGTTATGGTCTTAGAAATTCACTTGAGTCCCCACTGAATGAAAAGAACTAAGGAAGCAGATCTTACCCGAGGTAATGTTTTGGATAGATTCCAATTAATATTATAGCCGTGGACGACAATGTCCTTCCACTCAGTGTTCTGACTTGCTGTTCACAGCTGACTTCATAACCCAGAGTGTCAGGGCCTGTCCCAGAAAAATCTGAGGAAATAATGTTTACTGTAGTTTAACTCCTAAATTGTGGTATTCCCATCCTTTTCTCGTCACATACCCCTCCCACCACCTCCACAGATCTTCAGGCTGAACCAGGAAGATATTCTGTTATTCTGATTGTTTCTACTCTTTTCTGCATTAACCTTCCCCAGTTAATCTATTCACACTGTAATTGTAATTTTCTGAAGAAAATATCTTAAATTAGCTGTTCTCATCAGCAATATTCAGCAAGTAATTTGTTACTATTGATAGTTACATTACTAATGTTTTTAAATGATTTTCTTTCCTTTTTTTAATAAATGAGAGCATGTCTAAAGTTGTCTTCCCACTTTCAGTTGCCTCTGGCTATGCTTTCGAGTGGAGGAGTGTGGCATTGCCACTAACACAACGGGAACTGGACATACTTCCTGGTCCAGAGGGAGTGACAATTTCTGATGGACTTTACTAATTGGTTCATTTTACTTTTTTTTTTTTTTTTTTTTTTTTGACAGCTCCTGCCTCAGGTTTCTTTGTACAAATAGCACAGGAGGACCCAGCACCGTGCACATGGCAGCCCAGGGGTCACACCAGTCCTTCCATCCTAGGAGAACTCTATTCAGGAGCCTTCATGGGGGCCTGGGCACCTTTGGGAGCCTGACTGGAAGCAGTAACCTGGGCTGGAGCTGGAGCCTGGGACTTGATTTTATCCTTGGCCTTGGACTTTGGCCGGCAGAGTCTGAGACCCTTGGCGATGCCACACAAGCATGCTTCCCGAGCTTGGGGTGGGCAATGTAGGCAAGGTGATTGAGCTTGTGGCTACTGCTATTTGGGATCTTGGGCTTCATGAGGGCCTTGATGGCCTCTGCACGTGTGCTCATGGCCTTGGCATTGTTGGCCTGCATCTTCTTCAGGCCCTTCTTGTTATGCTTCTTGGCCAAACGCAAGTTCCTTAAGAACTTGGGGTCCACCCCCTTAAGAGATTCCTGTCTTTGTGATCAGGGCTTCTTGACGCCATTTCTGTGCTATTTCCGGGACTGACTGTACATGGCTTGGTTCTTGGATTGGCCATGTCTACACCCTCGCCCACAGCTCCCCAGTTCATTTTACTTTAACAGGTATTTGTTGAATGCCTACTAAGCATAAAGCAGTAATCTGAAATTAGTTGCTTTTTCAAACTAAAACTTCAATGTATCTTCAATTTCTGGGTCATTCAATTAATTCTAACATGTTAAAGGACTTTCTGTTTTATGATACATAATTATATAATGTAGGCCTCTTGTGAATCTTAATTCTTTCATTAACTTACCTCATTTAACTTACTAGGTACCCATTTATTGCTTTGTAAAATGTATTGTACTTAAAAGTAATAACTGCAGCCCTTTGAAATATTTTAGAATTCATTCTTTTCATTAAAATCAAACTAATTCCTCCTTCCTTCCACCTATTACTTTGACATATTGAGGTTATGCTACTTAGGTTCTTTTGTCTTGTTTCTTTCTAGCTTCTATTGTCAGTTCCCAAAGGGCATCCAGTGGTATAATGTGGAACATACACTCAATTCACAGTCTCAGACTCTGGCTGATGGTGTTGGCAATTAACCTGCTTTATATTCCCCGCCTCTCCCCCAATTACAAGAATAATTAAGTGTGCTATGTATATTCATATGAGAGAGAGAGGGAGAAACAGAACGAGAGTGTGTTGGGTGGGGGTGGGGGTGGGGGGGGGGTGCCCTGATAAGCCAGACCCATGGTAATTTGTGAAGTTGGAAAAATTTACCTTTAGCCTCACTAGTTTCACTCCTTTGCCCCCTGGGTGGTACCCTCTGCTCCCCCACTTCAGTAACCTGTGTCTCTCTTCCTTGATCCTACTATCAAAATGCTCTCAAGGTCTGCATTTACACAAAATTGTATAGAAAATACTTTTCAAACTATTTTACATAATTATTTTCTTATCTCTTGCTGCTTAACAAACCACCCCAAAACTTAGTGGTTTAAAACAATAGCAATTCATTATTTTTCACAATCTTACAATCTGGACCAGGCTCAGCCAGGTTTCTTCAGCTCCATGTGGTGTCTGTTGGGGCTGGAATGTCTAAGATGGCTTCTTCACTCACACATCTGGTGCCTCAGTTGAGATAGCTGGAACAGCTTGGGGCTGACTGGCATCTCTCTCTCCACATGGGCTCTCCATATGGGTAGGTTGGCTTCCTCACAGCATGGTGATCTTTGGGTATGTGACCTTCATACATGGTAGCTGTCTTCTAAGAGAAGGGAGCAGAAGCTGCCTCCTAAAGGTTAGGGGTGGACCTACCACAGCAACACTTCTATCAAAGGACGTCAGGAGGCCAGCTCAGATTCAAAGGGAAGGGAAAGACTCCACCTCTGGATGTGAAGACCGGCACGAACATATAGACAGAAAAGGAATCGGGACAACTATCTTACATGTGGTACAAAATTCAAATAGTACAAAGGGGTATAGAGTTCAAAGTAAGTCTTTTTGAACCCCTGTGCCCCAGATACTAAGTTGTCCTCCCCAAGGGCAACCACCATTTTCAGTTTCTTGAGTAACCTTCCAGAAATATTCCATACATAAACAAGCTTATGCTTCTTGTCTTTATTTTTTATACCAATAATGTGTTCTATATAGTTTTATTCCAATATTGAATACTTTACAGTGTCTGCCCTTTGCTTTTTGCACTGAATAATACATCATGGAGATAGTTCTGTTCTTTGTAATGGCCTCCGACATATTCTTTTGGTGGATGTTCAGCCATTTCCAAACTCTTGTTGTTATAAATGCTGCTCCAGTGAACATCACCATATATATATATTTCATAAATATGCAAGTTTATCAGTAAGAAAAACTCCAACAGGAAGACTTTCTGGGTCAAATAATGTATGCATGTTCTAAGAGGAAGGGATATAATAATAATATAATATAATATAATATAATATAATATAATATAATATAAATATGTCATTAGGTCAATAATACTGAAGCCAGGGGGGACCTCTAAGTCACTGATTCTCAACTGGAGAGGGTGCAGGCATGGAAAGCTTTGCGTAACACACAGGCCCCTTCCTTGCCTCCAGAAGATTCTGGTCCAGCCATCAGTGGTCACAATACTTCCCTTATCTCACTAATTTAGAATGACTGCTCTAGACAAACTGCCTCGCTTGGCAGATGAGGATACTGTGGGTCTGAGTATCTGACTTGCCCTAGGGCATCCCATCACATTGTGAACAAATTGGTCTTCTCACAAGTCTCCCAGCAAGTAAGTGGCCATTGATACATATTAGGCTTATCCAAACTGTGTTCTGTGAATCACTAGAGCCCGAAGCTCCTCCAATACTCCTCCAAGAAACAGAAAAGGATTCTGCTATTGCGCACGTCTGGGCAACACTATATTCAACATCAGCAAGTCATACTTCTCCTTCCACAATTAATGGCAAATAAAGACTTGGAGGAACCCTACTCTCATGAAGCCTATTTGACATTGTTTAAATGAAGGAGTGAATGAATCTAACCATCTGCTTCCTATGTTTATTGGACCACAGCACGCTGTCTTTGTGATACCTATTTTGCTGACCACCTGCGGAACTAAGTTTTCTGAGAGACATTCTTTGGGAAATGGTGATGTAGAAGAAAGGTTATTGGACCAGGAAGCCTGGCACTGGGCCGATAACCAACCTTAGAGAAGTTGAAAATCACTCTGGGCCCTGGACAGTGGAATTACTTATGTTGTTTTGGTCTTTCCAACCTGTATGAGCATCTCCTTCAGTTCTCCTTACCAAAGACAAGGCAGGATGTTGTGTCTGACAGGGGACATTGGGGTTCCATCAGTTTATTTGTTCCTTTGCATTCTCATTAGCCTGTTCTCTGGCTTTGGGTATGCTAGTGCAAGTGGACATGAGTGGTCAGGGAAGGCTTTTCTCATGTCTTCTCATTCCCTCTGCCCACTACCCTGACCTTCCCCTCTATGTCTCCTCCTACTTTCAGATAAGAGAAAAAGCAATGGAGTTCAGCAGGAACCAGGCCAACTCAGATATGTAAGTAGCAGGAGATGAATACGTCTAATTCTTTATGTTTGCCACTTCTTTTCTGGATTGGCCATAAACAAATTTTGTGCTCAGGGAAAAATGATCTGGTATTCTTGTATCAAATTCCTATAACCTTTGCAAATGAGAACAGATCTTCAAACCAAGTTTAGTGTGATTTGTTTTGACTCGTTAGTGTCTCCAACTGAGATATTTTACATATACTAATCTAAAGACAATGTATCCTGAGCTGATATCATGAATGTAAGTTATTTCAGCCCTGAAATGAAGGGGCTGCTCTGTGTCAGAACACCCAGATGCATAGGCAACCAAGAAATATCTAGCTAAATATCTTTTTTTATTAATCAGAGCTTCAGAGGTAAAATCTCCTTCTCAGGGACATCAAGTTGATTTGTGACACTCTCTGCACACCTTTAGATTCACAAGCCAATGAGTACATCACACCAATATCTCGTTTTCTCATCAATGGCAGACATAAAACACAGGTAATCTTCATTTTACTCAGATGTTTCAATTAACTGTGAGAAACCCCTTGGCTTATGTTATATAGCATTGTGAGTATATCATTTCCTTTCAGTTTAAGCATCAACTAGAATACACTTAGAATCTTCTTACAAATTGGTACAATTAAATGGTAGAGCTGCCTGTACTAAAGACAAAAAGAATGAGCTATAAAGACACCTAAGATCTGTCTTCTAGCTGTTGTTCCAGGTCTCACATTCATGGTTTAGAAAGGCAGGGCCTGTTTTTATGTTCATCAAGAACACAGGAGCCTACAAGTGAAAAATCCGAACACGTTTGTGTACTAAGAATTCACCTCTTCCCACAGTATTTAATGACTTCTGTTTTAAATGCACTTCCCTTGACTATTTTTTTTCATCTTTAGCCCATGCAGTAAGTAGAGACATTTAGTGAAATTTTCAAAGCTAACATTTAAGATATTTACAATCTTTTAAAAAATAAAGTCCTAAGGATCCTTTTTATTAAAACAATAACAACAGCAACACACCAAACTGAGATTCTCTAGTGGACTCAGAGAGCTCATGAGCTGCAGGTTGATTTTTTGCTTGAGCTTTTTGGATGTTATTAATCTTTACATCTTTAAATTATTTTCTTATGTTTCACATTGCCTCTGTAACAAGAGAAACAGGAGACGTTCAGTTAAATAAGTTTTAATTTTGTCATGTTGACAGTAAATAAACGGCTTTAGTTGATTTGGGTGTCATTTGTTTTACTTTTCGGTGTTTTTTAAAAACTGAATTGATGGAAATAATTGGTTATTTTAGCATCACATAGATACAAATTTAAGAAAACTGTGTTATAAACCATTGTACCAATTTAAACTCATCTCTTGGAAATTTGCATTTGACCACAGCTTAACAATTATTATTTTGTGGACAATTTACAAATATAGCATCCCAAACAGTGGGTGGTAAATTATGGTTCAGACTAGCTCCAACTCCTACAGCCCATCTAAAATCAACCGAGAGAGCAGTGAGAGGTGCCGCCTCCCTTCCCCGTCATTATGAAGATGTAATTCTGTTACAATTATTTAATCCCAAAGGCATTATTACACCTGTTCAGCAGTTTTCAACCATTCACTAAAATGATGTACAACTCCACTGTGATAAATCTCAGAGTGATTTTTTTTTATTAAAGTTTCTTTAAAAGTATTATGGCTGGAAGCTGATGAATTAAACAAATGTTTGGAAAAACTACATAAATATATAAGAAATGTGTTGTTTCAGGATTTGCTCTTTCATTTTTCTGAACTTTACATATCCTTAAGACATCATTAAAGAATTTTTTTAAAAAATGATTTAAATCATACAGATCAGATTAAAGGATGATGGATTCATAGAATGTTAGCACTAGAAAGGACCTTAGAGAACCTCTAGTTCAGTGGTTCTCAAAATAGGGCACGGGTGAGAACAATCTGCAGGACTTGTTAAAATAGATTGCTGTGCCCTACTCCTAGAGGTTCTGATTTAATAAGTCTGGGTGGGGCCTGATAATTTGCATTTCTTCATGAATTCCCAGGTAATGTTGATGATGCTGCTTCAGGGACGCCACCTAGAGAAGCGCTGACCCAAATCATTTTACAAACAAGGAAGCCAAGGCCCAGAGAGGTGAAGCAATTTGTCCAGGGCAAGAAAGGGAAGAGCAGAGAACCTGCTGAAATCTGCTCTAATGAGTCTGAGCTTGTATTTGGGGTGCACACCTAACCACAGGTACATGGTTGGGACATGGAGAAAATACAACCCAACAGACGAGGCATCAGACAATGTGAGGGGGCCTGGAAAACTGCAGACACATTGGAGGCTCACTATGACATAATGAAGTGTTGGACACACAGAAGGGGAACAGCAAAGGAACTCAAAGTCAGATATTGTTTGAAATTGCAAGAAAATAGGTGATCAGTATCAGGGATGTCTGTCAGAAGTAACTACTTGGAGGGTTCAAGAATATCTTAAAGAGAATGCTTACTCCCTGCCATTCCAACAAGGACTGCCGTTCCTCATTTCAGGAAACCATACACCAACAAGATCAAGACCTGGAAGCCATCTGTTTCATCTTTTTCCCTCATCTCCTACACCTAATTCACTGGCAATTCTGTCATTTCCCTCCAAAATATATCACAAATCCATCCTCTTCCCTATCTTTGCAAGTGCCGCCATACCAAGGTAACATCATCACTCCCAAGAATTTGCAGTAGTTTCCCAACTGAGCTCCCTGCTTCCACTCTTGCCCTCTACAATGCATTTCCTCCTTGGCAGCCAAAGTGATTTTTAAAAAAATAAATTCAATCACATCACTCCCATGTTAAAATTCTCCAATGGCTTTCTATTGCATTGAGAATAATATCCAGGATTCTTACCATGGTCTACAAGGCCCTATATGATCTGCCCCTGCTTACCTCTCTGACCTCAACTCTTGTTACTCTCCTTTCTCATTAATTCCAGTCACAATTTTCTTTCTATTCTGAGAAGATGCCAGGCATTTCTGTATTAATGGATTTTGCAGTGACTATCCTTGCAACCTGGAATGTGCTTTCTCCTCCTCTGATCTTTGCCTGACATCAGACCCCTTGTTAGTTAAGTCATGGCTTAAATGTCACCTAGTCAAAGAGACCTTCTTGACCACCCAATCTCAAGTAGCCCCCCACATCTCCCTCTATTTAATTAATCCATTTAATTTTCTTTTTCGCCCTCATCAATGTCTGAAATTATATATATATATTTTTATTGCTTATCTTCTTCTGTCAATTACAAGCATCATGTGGTCAATATGAGCTTTGTTTGTCTGATTCATGGTCATATCCCTGGTGCTAGGACAGAGCCTGGCAAACAGTAGTGCTCAATAAAATTTCCCGAATGAATAATACGACTCTATCCATAGAGGTAGGACTTCCTCTTTGGGATTCGTACTGGGCAAGAAGGTGAGGCCCAGACTTAATGAACAAGAGGGAAATCCATTCACCAGACCTGAAGAATTAGGTGCCTCTTAGGAACAAGACAGAATTCCTGTTAGCAAGACTGGGGCACAGATTCATAACTAGGATCATAGCAAGAAGGACTTGGCACTGGGCCTAGAAGGCCAATTTGTCCAAAGCCAATTCACTAAAAGCCAATTTGCCAAATTTACTTGTTTCTTTCAGTTATTTTAGGTTGACCTGATTCTGTCTTCATAATGACATTTGAGGGACTTAGTCTCTACTGCCTCAGCTTGCTGCTTGAGTTGGAGCTGGAGAAACAACTTAGAGATAGATTGAGGGGTGTAAAGACAATTTATTTTTTTAAAATGCTTATTAAACAGGAAGAATTATTATGAATAATATTCATTTTTTATTGTTAATAATAAAAATATGTTTATAAGAAATTTTCAATGCAGTATATTTAAGAACATATTTTTCAAGTATATATTTATAAGAAAAATACATTATAAAAATAGATTTATAAAAAGAATATGTTTGTTGGTGGTGGTTGCTATCTTGATTTTCATCTTTTCTTTGTCATTTGTTCTGCCTTGGTTAGATAGCTATCCCCTATTTTCATTGGGTAGAGACTCTCTGTCTCTGAGTCTTCCAATATTTCTCTTTACGTATTGCTATATTAGTGTCTTGTTACACTTTTAATTCTTGAACATCTCAATTAAGATTCTCAGACCTTATGAATGAAAGCACCATTTTGTTTATAGGTTTTCCAAAACTTAGTGATAAAAAACCATTGACTTGAGATATGGTTCTAGAAGAGTTGAACACAGATCATGGGTTATCCCCTTGTTGCCATTTTCATGACGCCACTGAAGAGCTTCTCTGGGTTAGGGATGCAGTTGGGCAACATCCTCAGTAGTCTGAAGGGACACCCTGATGCTGTTTATAGTCATCTGCTATTCCAGCTGTCACTGCCCAAAGGACAGGACAAAATGCATATGCACTGAGTACTGAGGAAAAGTCACTTGGGATGGAGACGAGGACTGAACTCCAATGAAGTGAGCAGCAAAAATCAAAATAAATCCCATACAGTGCAAACATGTTCTAAGTTCTGCAACAGTTCATATGCTCTATACTCTGTGGTTACAATGATATATTAAATCACAGTTAATGTCCCATAATTAAAAGTCCACTTTGGTTATATACATGACAGACTATCTGAAAATGCATTCACTCATTCATTTGAAGTAAGAATGATTTAGAGCTTTTCTATGTCTTCACAAAGGAAATAATAATTGTTCCTTTAGAAATCCTAAAGGTTTACATGTTCCTATAGGTAGATTTGTGTGAGTCTACTGAAATAGACACCTTGACTTGAATGATTAGGTTAGTTTGGTTTAATGGAGTTTTATCTCTTCTCTTTTTGGTCATTTCAGTACTGGTGAGCCAACTTCCCAGAGATGGGAAAGGAGAAATAAAAGAGAGAGTGAAACCTAAGATTTCCTTTTGTTCTAGCATTGAAAATGCTAGTAAAAGTTGAGCCTGTGAGCTGTCCATGTGTATTTGTAGAACTGTGGTTACATCTGTGTAAAGATGGGCATACCAAAACAACCTGAAGGCGGAACATTGTGTAAATGTGTGAAACTGGTGATTAGGAGAGAGAGAGAGAAATGGATTTCACAGACATTAATGATACTTCCACCTGCTTTTTGGAGGGATTTGAGAAAAACTGATTTGATCTTCCCTTGGCTTTGTTGTTGTTGTTGTTTTGTTTTGTTTTATTCTGTTTTGTTATTGGTGATGGAAGAACAAGAATTCTGCTGGCATAACTCACAGCAAACAAGAACTAAAGGGGTCTGTCTCTAAGGAAGGAATTTTTAACTTCAAGGGACCTGTGCACCCTCCAAAAATGTAGGTGAAATTTTCCATGAATGAGAATATGTGCATTTTTCTGAGGAAGAGGTCTATAACTTTTATCAGATCCTCAAAGGAATCCATGACCCCCAAAAGTTTAAGCCCTAGTATTCTTGGGAATAACAGATCATCATAACTGAATGTTTGAATATGAGAACTGGGAAACCTAGGGTCACATGCAGTCACTGATAGGGAGCCTGGTTGGGTGAGGGGCTTTACGGCAGCAAATTCTGACATAAGCAAAGAAGTGGACTTTGTGTTACAGGCGGCATCCCCTCCCCCATGGACAGGCTTGGCAGAGATTTATGAGAACAGGTATGAGAGCTAGGCTTCTGCTCAATGAATTGAGGTGGGAAGAAGACTAACACACTGACCAGACAAACACTAGAAAGACTTACTGAAGCAGAGCCTCCAATTGACCTTAGAGAACCAGGAGAAGTGGTCAGGGCAGCAGCATGCAGCATTTTGAGTCTAGGCCTTGTCCTGCTGTCAAGAGACATAATAGGAAATAGAAACAAACCCCACAGAAACGCAACTGCCTCCTACCAACAGGAGAGCCCTTCGTGCATGCACACAGCAAAGAACAAACTACAGGACCCAGAACTATCATCACAATAACACCATCTTTTCACTTTTAATTTCTGCAGATACCTATGGAGCAGTTATTATTTAAAGATACAGCTCTTGGAGTAGAAGATAAATAAGACATTCAGCCCTTTGGAGAGTTCAAGCAACAGAATTCCAACAGAACAGACAATACATGTGCACCTTGCTTTATGCAACAGATGAGTCCCCAGAAAGCTATGCTTTAAGAGAATGGTTATAAATCAAAGTATATGTCAAATGCAATAGGAAGATGAGAATTTTATAGAAGCTTGAAGCTAATTCCCTTGTAAGAAAGAAATTAATTCTTTTTTTTTGTAATGCTAACAATACATCCTTTTGTCTGTATTGTAACTATAAACTGTCATCACTGTGATTTTCTTAAATCAGGGTAGACCCATACCCATAATATGTGCATATATATGCGTAGAGATTCATCACTATATCCTTACCATTAATTTTCATGTAATTTAAGGACCTGCGCTTTCTACTTTGTGAATCTTTCTGTCCTGTAAAGGAAACGAGTTCACTCAACTACACACTATCAAGCAGACAGGTAATCAATCAGTGATCACACATATCAGTTCCAGCTGAGCTCCCATCTATTGCTAAGATGGTTGCAATAACCTCTAACTGTACCATGTAAGTAGAAATGGCCGCTTAGGCACCAGTACACCAAAGGTTCAGCCAAGGAGGATCAACTCTGCCAGTGGCAATAGCATTAGTTTTTTTCAAATGTGTCTTTGTCAGCAGTATTTTTAAACATGGGCCCTACCCTGTACTATATCTTATTGCTAAAAGCATCTTTATTCTTCAGTTTCAGGGATAAAAGGCAATTTTTAAAATGTCATGACAGGAAGTAATTTTTCAAGGTTTCCATGACAGGTCATAAAATTAGATTTAAAAATATCCAAAATAAGGCCTTGCTCATCAAGATTAGGACTTTAATCTGAGTTTTAGGACATTTGGGCAAAACTCTCCTCATACCAATATTGAAAATATTAAAATATTTTCAGCTTTTACAGATAATTTATAAACTCATATATACATGCCTTTATCTAAAAGCTGTCACTAGCTGGCTCCCCTAATCTTGCCTTTTGAGCAGTTTTCACATGAGAAGCTTATTTGGTTAGGAATGTCAAATTCCAAAAAGCTGTGTGAGTGGGCTTCAAATGGTTCTGCCCATGCCAGCTGGAGAGATGCCTTATTACAATACCCTAGTAATGTCCTGTAGAAGGAGACTCCCAAGGGCCACATTTCTTTCTTAGGCACGTGCCGACAGCTACTAGTGGCAATCAAATCAGGGTCGATTTAATGGTTAAAGAAAGAAAGAAATATGTTTCCCCTCTTTGGTGAGAAGATGGATAATCCAGGGATTATATTCACTGAGATTCTGCAGCAGGAAACTTCATTATCAAAGTCATGTTCTTTCTGTATGTGTGTGTGTCCCATAGATTTTTAAAATGTCAGTCAACATACGTTTTTCCTGAATTCCTATTATGTGGTAGAGAAGAAACACACACACACACACACACACACACACACACACACACACACACACAAATCCAAAGCATGGTCCTTTCCTCAAAGGTTGGGGAAGCCCAAAACTCAAGAAATGTAGAATCTGTGCTTGGTCCCTGATTCACATGGCCACTAGCTGTGGAACATTGAGCTGTTACTTACTCTCTAAGCTTTATTTGAAATGGGATAATGATAATAATAATTCTATCTATATAATTGGGTTGTTTGGTGATCAAATGAGATAACACATGTAAAGAATTTAGCAAGTGTCTGGTGTATAGCAGGTTCTCAATAATATATTTTTACATTGGAAAAAGTTGAGACCATTTAAAAGCATATATGAGTAAATGAAAATTAGCTACAGAACAGAAATTCTAAAGTTTTAAGAGATGTAAACAAAATAGTAGAGGGAGTCAGAGAAGAATATGCTAAGTGACCCTTAGTGGGAGACCACAGTATTTCAGAAGACCACATTATTTCAGAAGACCACATTAGGAGCTGTGTGTGGGGATAAATTAGTCCATCACTGTCTGGGGGACTTGCTTAGGATCCTGCTTCAGAAATTTGAGCATAAAATGATGAAGTCCTAGTCTGAGGTAGTGGTTGTGAAAATGTAGAGGAAAGAGATGGCATGGCTAACATAAGAAAGAGCAGAAACATTCTTTTAATCAAAGGAGGTTCTCCCTTAATTTGGAATGCAAGTAATTCTCAGAAATAGAATAAGGCAAATGTGGTATATTTTATAAAGATTCTTTCTCCTAAGAGCCCAAAAGTATTTTCAGTTACAAATGCGCTATACTTACTTCTCTGGTGATGTAAAGATAAGAGCAAGAAATACCCATAAGACACTTGCTTATGTCCTGCTTATTTCCAACAAAAAGCAGGAGAAATAGGGTTAAGGAATGAGAGGAGGTAATTCTAACACAAAGATAGGTATCATGGTAAATATGGGATTTAGCTGTGAGCTTCCTGGCAGTGAATGCAAGAAGGAAAACAAATCAGTCATGTGGTTTTTCCACTCCAGAGTGAAAAAAGCAAACCAGCTCTTCAGGGGCAGTGAATTTTTTCCTGTCTTTAAATTCTAAGAAGATGTAATATAAGTAACTTGCCCCAAGTTTAGGAAAGGAGCAAAAAATTGAACTCAGGCTTCTTGTCCAAGGGAGTAAGTATGGTTGCTTAGCCCTATCAGGTATTCTGTGGTAATGGATCCCTAACCTGAGCTTTCAAAGGGATTCAGGCCCATCGGTGAATAGACGGTTTTTGGTAACACACACACTATTAATTATGTATAAATCCTCAAAAACATGCCTTGTCTAATCATAGGTAGAAATGAAGAGTATATTAACTCCCCTCTCCAGCTTTAGTATTATCTCCGTCCTCCCTCCGCCATTTTTAACTTCTGGAGGGGAGAGGCAATTCTATCAAATGGGAAAGAACACCCCGCAGGGAGCTAGGCTCTGTGTAGGCGGCAAACGGGGTAGCGCTGAACTGGAGGGTACCAGGTACCTAACCGCCCCCCCCCACACACACACACACACCGGGGTCTTTCTCCAGCTGCCTTCTTCACCCCAATTGACTCTACTGGCAAATTCGAGTTTCCTTGGAGGGGTGGAGCTAGTTTCTCCCGCCTGCAGCCGCCCCCTCTTAAAATGCAGAGGAGTGTGGGAGAAAGAGGGAGTGAGACAAAGAAAGCTTTTGTCTTCACACCTCAGTCCCACCTGGCGGGGATGGCGGGGTGTAAGGGGTTGGTTATGAGCCCCAGAACTGCATTTTTTGCAGCCTGTGCCGGCAATGCTCTGCCGTGGAAATCTAATTTGACAGAATAGGTAAATAAAATCAACTGACATCAGCTCCCATTTTATTTATGGGACGAGGTCAATGCTTTTAAGCATCAAACTAAACAGCTTATTGGAAACGGATTCCAGAACGACTCGACAGAGGCGGTTCTGGAAGTTAGTCTGTTGTCTAAAGCCCAAATATTTGCAAAAGTGTCATCGGCGAACCTATGACAGTACCTTAGGCAAATATATTTGACCATCGCGCGCAACCTCGCTCTCTCCGGGAGCCGGGGCCCCTCGCAGCAAGCTGCCCCTCCCTGCCCCCTGGTTGGAGGCTGGGCTCGCACCTGGGGCGGTAGGAGTGGGGGCGGGCAGGTGGCGCACTCTTCCTCTTGGGTGCTGCTCTCCTGCCTTCCTTTTGTTTGGTTGCCTACTCTTTCCCCTTGGTTGTTGATTATTAGTATTTTCCTAGTTTTCCAAACTAATAAGTGCCACTATCAGGCAGTTGGAAGCTCTCGGAGGCTGCAAGCTTTGCCGCTCGGCCTTAATTGATATTGAACGAGCTGCTGGTAGACGGGAACAGGGCCGCTGCTGGATAATTTGCAGTTTAATCAGCGTTTGTAATGAGAGCGGCTGATTAGGGCTGTTGGAAATAAAAGAGAGTTACAAGGAACGTCTGTCAGAGTCCGGTGATAATTCAGGACTAATTGTGGTGATTAGCGCAAACTGGATGACTTTGGGCTTTGCTAATGCAAAGAGAAACGTGCAGGCTCCAGCCAGGGACCCCTTGGAGAACAGTGCACAGGCTGTGCGCAACTTTCCCGAGCCATTTTCCTGCAAGGCCCCCAGCGGCAAGGCGGCTGTAGGGAAGGAGTGGACGCCCCTTGCTGATGCAGGGCGTGGGTTGGAAAGGGACAGGCGGCCGGGCTGCCGCCGCCGGGTCCCGCGTCTGTCCCCGCAGCGTCTACGAGCACTTTCCCAGGCCGGGCAACGACCGTGTAGACGCCTCTCGCCGCCCCCCCACCCCCATCCTCTTCATACCATTCTTTCCACTTAACGCCTCCCTGAGACAGTCCGGGTTCCCGGCCGCGGACCCTTACGTGGGCAAAGAAGCACACAGTGACCTTTCCCTGTCCCCAATTCCCTCCTCCACCCACCCGCGCTCCTCTTCACGGGGAGCGTCCGAGCAGGCATGGCTTCCCGAAATTCCCTCCTCTACCCCGTCGCCTCCTCCTTCCTCTCTCTTCCCCAGTCCGCTAGGCCCTCACCCATCTCACCAGGAGACAGTCTCTGCACCACCCCCCGCCCCCAAACCGTTGTGGGGGATGAGTGTCCCGCAGCCTGCACCACCCTAGCCAGGCGGAAACTTTCGAGTGCGCTGAAAGCCACCGCTTATGAACGGCTGGAGTTCTCATTATTGAAGAGTTTCATAACTCTTTAATTCATTTTTAATGATGGCAATAAACATGGTAGTCATTTTGGAACAATAGCTAAAAATCATAGGGCCATTACTGTCCATTAAAACAGTGTTTACAGTTCAATGGAGGTTCATGTGCCCCGTAGTCATTCATATAAGCCAAAGGAGAGATTTATAGGTCAGAAGAATGGCTCTCTTTTTATTCTTTATATAACATAAAGCTTATTGAGCAAATTATTTTAAAAAGTTCACTTGGCTTTTAATCGTGTGGTTGGGGATTAAATAAGGAGCTGTTGTCTGCCCCTGATTTCTACTTGATCAATAAATCATCAAGTGCCTTAAGTGCTTTATTCACTATCAAATTAAATGAAAAATAACTTTAACCTGCATCCCTGGTGTCGGCAGATAAAGCTAATAATATTTCTGTTATGTTTACATTTAGGCATCTAACACACAAAAAAATCTTCTGTCTTGCACGCTGTCTCTCTGTCTATTATAGAAACCACGTATTTATTCCACATACCTACAGACATAAGGCATATGTGCCAAGGGGATATCTTAACTTGACTGTGGGAAGAAAATCTAATGAGGATCTCCTAATCCACACCCAGTGTTTCAGTAACCAGCCACAACTGACATGGCTCCACCTTAAAGATCAAGGTGGAGTCAGATCCCAGGGCAGCCTCAGGGACTGACTCCTAAACACTGTGTTACAGGCTTGAAGTAACCTTTTACCTGAATATTTGCCCTTTTCATTTTGATTCCAACTTTTAATACAATAATAAATCTAAACAATAGGCCCAAAGGGACAAACCTCTTATGATTTCTCAGATTTTCCTGTCCTAGATTACATAATATCTAATATATTTTACACATAGTCCTTCCCTACCTTTGGAGGATCTGGCTGGTCAGAAACAGTCCTTTTCCCCCCTATACAGCTAGAACCACAACTACCAAGGTCTATTTTAGAGGATAATAGAATTCAAATCTTGTCTTTAGATACCAAACCATGTTATTTCATGTGTTTCAAAAAGAAAAGCATTTCCCTTAGTGGGTTCATTTTGGAAAAGGTTTGGGGTTGGGTTTTAATTTTATTTATTTATTTATTTATTTATTTATTTAATGACTGGGATACCTGGCTCTGGTCTGAAATAAAAACAAAACAAAACAAAAAAAACACTCGAATGATATTTGTGAAGTTTAATTGCTAATTTAGCAGCTAGGTCACACTTCCCAACACATCAGATGATGAAATCTCACCTGGTTAACGGGTACAGCACTGTGGCCTCAATGGCGAATGCCTGATTATACAGCCAAGCTGCTAATTTACCAAACCCCCCGGCCAGGGATGCCTGGACCGCCACCACTCACTGTATTCATGCGGTAGCTAAGAGAAGGTACTGTATTCCCCCCGAGCCGCTTTCCAGCTACCCGCAGAATGAGAAATGTAAAATTAGTGGAGATGTGTGCATGAAGGGAGCCGAGCAATTAGCAAGGCGCGGGCGCCCGCTGGCCCAGAGGGGGTCGAGGCGGGCGAGTGGAGAGACCAGGGCGCGAGGGCAAAGGGCTCCTTTCCTCACTGCTTGCGGTCTGCAGGCCCCGGCGGCGGCGAGGTCAGCGGTGGTGCAGCAGTCCCCCGCTGCCACGGCATCGGGTTAAGAACAATGCGGCATCTTCCCAGCCCTTTGCAATGTGCGCCTACTCGAGCCTGGATGACCACCCGGGCTCCAGGCCCACGATGAGCCCGCGAGCGCCACACACTCTCTTTTCCTGTTTCCCTTCAGCTCGGTCCGGCAAAATCATGTTAAACACAACAAACTCAGCAACTGGCAGCATCTCTAGCAACAGACCTCCAGTACCAAGACAGATTTTAAAGAGAGGGGTCTGGGGCCTTTACCCTCGGGTCCCCTTTGCTAGCAACCCATTCGCATTTTCTAGTCTCCTCCTGCTCCCGGAAAGGGTGTCTAGTTCCCAGTCAGCCACTAGCTACTCTTCTCGGTGGCTGCAGAATGCAAGGCATGCTAACTGGGTTTCCCTCCTCTAGGGGTGGGGATGCACATAAACTGGATATTTACAAGAGAAGTATGCAGTGCTCACGCACCTCTGCCTGCGAGGGCAGGTGTCCATGTACAGATTCTGTTAGATGCAGTATGGAATTATATGCACCCTTGCAGGTTCCAAAGCCATTTTGCAGCCAGGTTGTTGCTCTGCGACTGGATGATAGGACCAAGGAGAAAGCCCCTTTTTAGGGGCTTCACAGCTACCTTTACTTCCTCTCCTTACAGCTCCAAGTGGCAAACCCAACCCTTCCCACTCTCTTTTAAAACCAACCAAACAGTTCACAAATTCTTATTTATTTGTTTGTCTGTGGTTATTGCCCATGTTATTAATTGCACTCAGGCCTTCCTTGCTCTTTGAGAGAGCAGCGGTATAAATTGGCTCTAATAAATATTAGCCGCTAGATTAGGCGAGGTGAAGCTGGCACGGCGCTCTATTTTCGACCTGTAGCCTCTGTGAAGCCGCCAGTTCTGCGCCAGATTAGCCCCATCCATCCAGTGTCAATGGTTGTCTTGTTGAGAAAATCAGTGAGTAAACAGGGCTGACAGAGAGGGGGCCCAGCTGATTACTCATACAAATAGACTGCAAACTCCTCTAGGAGAAGCTGTTTCCAGAGATGGGTTTCTCGCATTGACAAGGCTGCTTCTCCCAGGATCCTGTGTCCTGCTGTTCCCACTTTGTCCTCCATCAATCACACAATTGTGTCCGGGATGTTTTATAGAGTCACTTAATATCCCTGCCTTCATCTCTATTCACTTAGAGAATCATCTGCCATCAGGGCTAAAGGCTTTCTGCAGGATGAGACTGGGGACACACCCGGGCAACAATAGCTCTGGTAGAAGCAGGACCCGGCGCCCTTTCTGATGCTAATAGAACAACCCGGGGATGTTCCACTGTGAGGCAGCCTCTATTGAAATCAGCCATTAGCCCTTTGTCCACTGAATTAAATTATCCCCTGGGCTAGTCCATGATAGGGGTGTGGAGGCCATGATAAGTTTTCTTTAAAAATTATTTTCCCCTAAAATAGTTCTTGGATTTGAGAATTGGTTGTGATGAAATTCATGCATAAGTACTTTCTTTCTCCTCTGCAGGAAAGGTGGGAATATTTTCAGGCTGAAGCGTATAGTGTAATTTGGGCCTTTATTCACTCCCTATTATTTACGGAACTCTGCCTTTCCCCCACCCTCTGCCTCCAACCCACCTGTCCACAAGAGTTAGGGAAGGATTAAGTGAAATTTAATTTTAGACCAAATGCACAGCATGTTTTAAGCAAGCAATTTCTACAACTAAGGGGCCAGCCAGATAAAAAAATCACATTTTATGGGTGAATTTTAAAGACGGAAGAAAGAATTACAAGGTATCACTCTTTAAGTGGCTCATCTACAAATTAGATTGCTACACAATTAATCAGAAAGTTAATTAATGAGCAAGTTACTAATTAGGACATTTAAAACCAGTGTGTTTATAGTGCCTTAGTTTAAAAAAAAAAAACCACCTGTAGTTAATTGGCCCACACACTGATCTCATAACTGGTAGTGGAGGTTAAAATACTACAGATGTATTATTTATTATATTTAAGTTCTAATTTTGTCCCCACTGAATTCAATACTCTATAACTGACAAAATTTTACAGTTAATTGGAAAGGTTGGCATTAGGAAAATATAATCAGATGAATATGAAAATCACTAAATATATCTACAGGTTTTGTATGTAGTTGCATTTACACTTTTTCCTGGGCAGGGAGTTTAGGAAGAGTAGTTAGTTTTCTACTTCATCTTTGGGAGTTCAAGCTTGCAGAGCCTCCTTTTTAAGCCTTGAAGGTTTACGATTTGCATTGAGGATTTACTTAGGGCTGAAAATTGAGGGGCACAATTAGGTTTTGGAGCTTGAGCTCCTGAGGATTTCCCCACACTGAAGTGGAGGAATATATTTAAAAAGCGGGGTCTTAAAAAAAAAAAAGTCACATGTTCAGTACTGTAGTTTCCATTAAAACATGGCTCTCCACTGAGAAAGACTTCTTTAAAAGATTTGCAAAGGACAAATGCGAAGTTAATTTCATTAAAAACAAGGGTACATTCAGCTGAACTGAACATTCCCTCTGTTTATTGTATTTTCCACCTGACTAGTCCCCGAGGCATTCACCCCCCTGAGTGGCTAAGGGTCTCCAAGTTCTTTCCTTTGCAATCTCCAGGGCCCCCAACAGTCCCAAGGGCTTTGCTTCACTTTGGAAGAGAAGGCAAGTTTTAAAGCTGAGACTCAAGGAATCGAATCCCCATCTCTCTCCCTTTTGTGCCTTCAGTCAAAGCCCCAAACCAACCTGGCCCTTCTGCTAAGACTGAGACCCGGAGGTCTCCCCAAGACCGTCTTCCACTTCCCAACAGTGACCTTTTCTGGAGACAGTACAGGGGTGAGGAGTTGGGTAGGCTGGAGGAAAGGGGAAAACTGCCCCAGAAAAGCTGCTTTCTCTCCAGGCCCCAGAACCTTCCACACACATCCATGCCACACCTTCTGTGCCCTATCTTTGGAGTAGATACCACTCAGTTAACAACATGCCACTGGATATTCCAGAATCTTCTAGGGGAGAAGAGAGGACCCTGAAGCCAAATAGAGACTCAGATAAAGGCTTTCCAGAAGGAGGTGGTGCTCTGAAGACAATCAGCTTTGATCCTTAACCACAGGCAGGAGCGGGCAACACCACACACACACACACACACACACACACACACACACACACACACACACAGGTTACCCCAGTGAGGAGAACACACATAGGTAATTTTAATGAAAGAGGTTCCTGTACCACATTATTAGCAATAAATCTACACCATTCTTTGTTGGTTAAAATCATTATGATCATCATCGCTATCATTACTGAACTCATTATTCTTGTGTTACTATCAGAGTAGATTTATGATAATACCCACCATTATGTCTGAGTTAAAGAAGGTGTAAAGGTTTGATTAATAGCTGTTTTCATGTTTTAATACTAGACATTTTCTCACATTTTTTTCTAAATATGGACCATGATAATTACAGGTGGTAATTACTGCTTTTGTTAGGAGTGTGTAATTAGCCACATAGTCATTGTTCTTTAAAAAAAAAAAAAAAAGTAAAGGACGAGTTTGGGAGGAGGGCCACACTTCGAGGGTGGGCAAATAGATTTTGGGCAGGTACCACCGGGCACTTTAAGGCACATGGGAAGACGGAAGCACTGCTCCATCCCTACCTACCCGGGACACCAGGTTTTGAACGGACCCAGGTGAAGTAGGAAATGAAATAGTTGGGAAGATTTGCAGGGAGCGATGGTGCTTCTGGAGATGAGCAGGTGTCTGGATCCACTCCTCAAGGAGCAACTCCAGGCCAGACCTAAATCCTGGGCCTCCCGGGGCCTCCCGGGCCAAGCCTGGGGAAATGTAGCGCATTGTGTTCCCGGGTACAAAAACACCCCAGCCTTGCCTTCCCCAGCAGCAGCCCGCCTCCCGCCCAGCAGACTCCCGGCCAGCGGCTGGCCCCACATCCGTCATCCTCCCGCGCTGAATTAGCCTGGGAGCTTCCGTAGCCTCCGAGCTCCCAGACTATCTGTCCCTTAAAGGTTACACGCTGCCGTGCCTCGCTTTGTCTTCCTCGTGCCCTTTCCTGGCAAAAATGGAGACATCACATCCTTGCCCAGCCCCGGCTCAGTATTTATGAAGGTTTTCTGACAAATAGGCAGGCTGGCCACGCATGGGTGACTGCCTTCATTCCGCACTTGGCTTGTTTACATAGGACCAGCACCATTTCCACGGATTAAACAAATCACAGGGAGAAGAAGACATTTATAATCCGCCAACGAGGCCACAAGGCAGTTGAAAAAAAAGTATGCTAGTGAGTGTGGGCGCGCGACTCTGCAAAGGGAAAGCGAATGCCCTGTCTCCCGCAGCTGACCTCAGGGAGAGGGTGATCCCGGGGATGCGTGTGTTTGCGCCCACTCAAGGAGACAAGTGGGTTCGCGTGTCAAGGAGCGCCACTACTCCCGTTAGAGTGACATTAAATTACCCCGGGTTGACTCTCTCCCGAGGACACGCACAAAGGCCAAAGGAGCGCAGGCTTACGTTCCCCTACCCGGAGTGTGGGTGAGTGTGAGAGGGTCTGTGTGTGTGTGTAGCGTGTATGAATGAACTAGTAAGACATTGTGCGTGCGCGAGACTCGCGAGACCCTCACCCAACAATTAACTCTTGGCAGGCCAGACAGGGTGAGAGGAACACCGATGGGGAATGCTTCTCCTCTCATAGCGCCGGGCTGGGTTTTAAACCCCCCGGGCTGCGCGCCACTACCCGAGGGCTGAGCAGGGCGCGGGAGGCCCCGTGTGCTCGCGAGCGTATGTGGGAATGTGTCTATGTGGTGGGTGTGTAAGGAAAAGTGTGTGCCTGTGTATGGCGTATATGGTGTGAGTGTGCACGTGTGTGCTGGGTGTAAGTGTGTGTCTGGGCGCGGCGTGTGTGCAACGCGCGTGTGGCGAAATCAAATCATTTTTAGAACACCCCCCACCTCGCTTCGCCCGGAAGTATTCGCTGACCCATCCACCCAATTAAATAAAATAAAGCAAAGGGGCAAAGCGGGCCTCCGGCGGCTGGGCGCTTTCGGAGCTGAACACTGGGTCGCCGCCTGCTTGGCTGCAGGATGCGCGGAGGCTGCGGCCCGCGGGGAGGAAGGCTCCCGACTCCCGAACACCCGCCGGCTCCTCGCCGCCGCCGCCGCCGCGCCAGGGGCATCGCCGGGCCTCGGTGACACCAAGCACCCGCCCCGGGCTGCGGGAGAAGGAAATTCCCTACAAAATAGCAATGGTTCCGAGAAAAGGATCACAACAAAATATTGAATAAATTCCCTTTTAATTTATTTGATCATTCCACATTACGGGGCTATGAATTGCTCAAATTTGATAACAAGTACTCAATTCAACTCATTATGTAAGTTAAATTAGACTTCGATAAAATTTCAGTGGCGCGCAGTGGTTCCTCGAATGAAATGTAATTTGTGCAAGAATTTGTTGTATCTGTCACAAATATTTCCAATTAGCGACCGTAATTATTTGATAGTTTCTGCAATTATGGCTTAAACGGGTGAATTTGGGACTGTGGAGGACCCTAATTGGCCTAAATTTGATATTTTGCATATTTGCATAATGAGGAAATTGGTAGAAAATTGTGTTCATTCATTTGTGAAAAATCCTATGAATTTTATGAATTTGAAAGCTCTGTTTGTGCAGACTGTGACTTTGCCTGCTGATCCCTGAGGAGCTGACGCTGAACGCCTGAATAGGCAACGCGCCAACTTCGTTACTCCAGGAAGGGGGTGGGGAGGGAGAGGAGGAGGAGGAGGAAGGGGAGGGAGGAAAGGAGAGAACACTGTGATCGCCTTGGGCGGAGGCACAACCATAGCGCATGCTCCGCGGCAGGCCGGGGCCGCGGGTGGAAGTCCGGGGCTCATCTCCGGGAGGAAAGGGTGGGGCAGGGGGGTCGGAATGGAGGTCCGTGGGGGAAGTATCGCGGGATATGACACGCGCCGGGGTGCACGCTGCCGCCTCCAATGTAATTGCACACCCCTCACACACCCCCACTCACATTTACTCTCAGTTAGAAATGTACCCAATTTGCCAACTGGAAGGGGTAATTGTGGAGGGGTGAGGTCTTGAGATGACGGTAACTATGCACTTGTTTAAGTTAAATTGCCAAAGCTTCTCCTTTCAGTAAAAATGTTTGATCTATGGCGCTGTCAATTTAAAGTGTTTAAAGAGAAGCAAAACCATAGATTTTAAGCTGCTTTGCCCAGCACCCATTCATCATGCATCAGGGATTTTAAAGTTTCATGGTTGCTGTGGTTTAACATCTCAACTCTCTGACACAAGAATCTGGATCGAGGAAATAGCTCTGCAGTTAGAGGCTTATGACTAAAGGGAACAGATCATGGCAAAAAATAAAATGTACAAAACTACTCATTTCTCTTCATGCAAAGAGAGTTATTTTGTTTTGAGGGGCAGGGGATGTTAGTAATTATACAAGGAATTGAAACTCACTTTTAACTGGAAATTACTAAAACAATATCATCAATTTCTTTGCAAGAGAGAAGTGGGAGATACTGTTTCAAAAGAGGAACAAAACAAAACCCCCAAACACTTCTCCTTTGTAATAAATAATAGTTTTAACCAAATGTTACAAATAGTCTGTATTTTCATCAAAACCCATCAAAAAGTGCCACCCTCTATGTTTTTTGAATGTAACATTTTAGGTACTTCCTTAATTTCTGTAGATCCTGGATGAACAAAGCCAACCAAAACAGACTTACAGTGAGGAACATGATGTCTGGCTTTGCGGTTAAGTGCCCTGTAAAACTGCCCCACTTGCCAACATTACTTTTGTTGGGAAGGATTTTCCTATCTACATGGAAGTGGGTAATGTGAGTGTCTAACAAGCTATAAATGCTTAAGTGCTTTGTTTCACAGTGCATTTTCAGTAAAGGTCAAAATAAATTCATCTTATTTTAATGCAGTATT
Organism: Choloepus didactylus; assembly: GCF_015220235.1. Taxonomy (NCBI): domain Eukaryota; kingdom Metazoa; phylum Chordata; class Mammalia; order Pilosa; family Megalonychidae; genus Choloepus; species Choloepus didactylus. The sequence continues at coordinate 14,175,311 of NC_051319.1, forward strand.
TATGTTTGTGCAAGGTTTGGAATAAAATCACCATTAAAAATCCATATGACAAAACGAATAGGAAAATGGGAGCTGTGCTTTTGGTTTGGGTTTTCTTAGATGGAAAGGCATCATTTGAGGATGGAAACAAATAGAAGAAAACCAAGTAGTTACTTAAGATCAAACTTGAACAATGTAAAGATATTATTTTACTAATATCTAAGATGAATTAAATAGACTCTTTTTGCATTTTAATTTAAATATGCTTGGAAACAGTGGAAGACAGTTTATCTCCATGTCCAGTGCTCTCAGAAAATAGGGGCAATAATATCCTTGGCCACCTCACAGGGTTTTGATAAAAGATCCAACAAGAATATTGGTTATTAATTATTATTATTAATGGCATTATTATTACTATTATCATCATCAGTAGCAGCAGTAGTATTGCTGTGACATCATTTTTAAGCTAAGAATCTTTATTATTAAGCTAAGGATCTTGGGGGCAGCATTGAAAATTAGCCCAGATTGCCTTGATCACAGCCTTGCAAGGAGCAGGTCATTCACATCTCTTTTTAGCTTGCACACATGATCAGTGATCACCATGAGTAGACTCATCTTCAAATACAAAGGATAATGGTTCATTCTCTTCCTCATTTAACAATACATTATGTTAAATTTGGGAAATATAGACATTATTTATTTAACCTGTTCAAGAAGTCATGAAGCACCACTTAAGTAATGAAATGTAAGGCCAATTCCAATCATTGGGGTGAATAAGAAACACAAAAGAATATTAAATTGAAGATGCAGGATCTGCTCCAAGTTTAGGTCCAGAACACAGTATTAATTTCTGCACCTCTTCTTTTGGGTTCATTTTTAAAAAGAAAATTAACCAAAGAGGATTTTGCTATTGAGATTTGAATTTACTCTTATTGTACCTTTTCCTTTATGGAAATATGTTGTGCTTATTTATGGTTGTGCTTATTATGAACATGAAAAGCTTTTCGGAATGGTTATGGTCTAGAATGTTAATAATTTTGTTGCCCATATGATCTAAGCAAAAATCAGGATTAAAAAAACAACAAAACCTACCACTCAGGTTTCTTCAGATGAAAAACATTGAATTTCTGTTTCCCCTTATTTCCCCCAGGAAATACTCATCACTATCATTCTGTATAGTTCAGGATTGATTTGTAAGGCTTAGGGATGGAAATACAATTGTTTTCAAGGTTTTAGATCTGATTAAATCCATTAAAAGAAAGGGGGGGATTCTGGTAGTTTATAAGATTTCAGGAAATGGTTGCCCTCCGATGCTCCAGCCCCAATCCAAGATCAATCATAGCTCTTAGTTCTCTGTGGCTTGTGGGTTTGCTCCCAGGCAGAGGGTGAGAGGCTGAAGGGTGCAAAGCTACAGCAATCCCACCATGGGAACCAGGGTTTTGGTCCCTTACCCTGAACATGTTGGGTTGAAGCATTCATTTATCTACTCTCCTTCTCATCTCTTTCTAATTTTCAGTCGAATACATACCCAGAACAAGTACTCATACTGTAAAATCTGCTGAAAATGGTGAGATAACTTCTAACCTGGTTTATCCACAGAACATTTTTTAGAATTTTTGTTTTAATAGGTTAGTCTTTTATATTTTCTTTTGTTTCATCTTTGCTACTACCAACCACTCTATCCATGCTGTCAGCGTTTCTCACGTGGACTATTGCAGTAGCCTTCTGTCCTCTCTGGCTCTAGTTCCTTCCCCACCAGTTCATTCTGCTTGGGGCTGTCAAGTCTATCTCCCTCATCCCCTCCTTGCATCAAATCACTCTCCTACACTACATATGCCAATGGCTCACACTTTCCAAAAGGATGTAGTCCAGATTCCATAAACTGGTTTTCAAGTCCTTCAGCAATTTGGCTTCAGTCTCCTTTTCCAGATTTATCTCCCACAGCTCACCCACCAAACTCTGTACTCCAGCGAGATTCATTTCAGAATGCCCCATGCACACTTGACCATAGTTTCCTGTGCCAAGAACATGCTCCTGCCTTTCTTAGCCTGTTTCCTGCATGTTACTTGAGATCAGCTTAACTCCCACCACTCTCCATGAATTCATTCATTCTTTCATTCAATAAGCATTTATTGAATGTGCCAGGCAATGTGCAAATTGCTAGGTAAATAAAGATGAATAGACCAGGCCCCCTGCCCTCAATGGGGAAGACAGACATGTAATAAGCAAATAACTATTCCATGTGCTAAATCTTATGACTGAAATACAAAGTGTAGTGAGAATATCCCAGCCCAGTCATTGCTCCATATTCTAATTTCTGTCACATTTAAACCCTTCATGCCGAACGAAAGCTCACACTATACAGGTTGGTACAGCTGGTAAGCTTCTCGTGAATACAAGACTGTCTTCTTTTGTGTCCCTCAGAACCCCAATACCATGCCTTGGAACACAAGCATTAATTCATCGATAGGTGAATATGTTTGTAGTTGTGTAATTGCCACGTTCAGTCATATGAGTCAAAACTGGACTTTCTGTAGAGTGGAGAAAACTTCATGAAAAATAGCTGTGGCCTCTCTCAGTCACACCATGTAGATGATCTGATTTTCTTAACATCCAGTACTGTAAGCACTGTTAGAGGTATGGATAGGGCCACAAATGGGCACCTTGAGCTGTGGACCTAACTTTATTGGTGGTTTATCCCAGATGTAGATTATATAATAAGTAAATAAAGTAGATTTAATTCACTTTGAAAATGTCTCTCAGTTGCTGTTGTCTTAATACTGTTACCCTGATTGTTGTCACCAAGACCACATCTCCACCGCTGTGCCACCACTCTCACTGCCACTGCCATAATTGTCAGTAACAGAAATTCTTTATCAGGGGCTGAATCTGGTGGCACCGACCATTACTATTGACTAACTAGACATTGACTTCATTAAGAATGTTACAAGACTCCCCTATTATTCAACTCAGGGTAGCATTATTCTCATTTAGATATAATTGCATTGGTTAGTAAGGTGCAGCTCAGCTATGAATGTACACAGAAGTGGAAAGAAATTAAAGAGATAGAAAACAAGAAAGAAAGGAAATTAGAAGACCAAACCAACAGGGATTCTAGAAGTAGGTAACAGAGAAAATGAATAGAAGAAAATTATCAAATAAATGATACAAGAAAATTTCTTAGAGCAACAGGGCATTAAACTGGAGAATCATGAATTAAAAAAAGAAACTCAGGAAGGCACATTGATATGAAATTTCTGAACAATAAGGAAAAAAAGGGAAAACTGTAAAAGATTCTGGGGAGCTGTGGAGAGCAGGCATTAGGTCATAAATTGTCAGAAATCAGAATTTCTTTGGAATTATCAATAGCACTGGAAGCTAGAAGATAATTCAGAAAAATCTTCAAAATTCTAAAGTAAAATTATTTTTAATTTAGAATTCTATACCCAGCCAAACTATCAATCAACTGTGAGGTAAAATAAAGATACTTTCAGACATAGAAAGTCTCAATTTACTGCTCATGCACCCTTTCCAGAAAACCTCATGGAGGATATGCTTCAGTAAAATGAAGGAGCAGATCAAAAAAGAAGAAGACATGGAATCCAGAAAACCAGGAATCTAAGGCAGTGAAGAAGAGAAAAGAATTCCCAGGAATTCCCAGGTGGAGGGAAGTTCCAGGACAATGACTTTACTTTTGGCCTATAAAGCAACCAGTCCAGATTGGATCAGGAGCATAACGAAGAGCTCTAGGAGGGATGTCCTCAAGAAAAAATTGGACTGAGAGATTATTACCTGCTGTGAGTGAATGTAATAAGAGCATATTTACAGAAGTAATGATAAGCACTAATAAAAAATAAGTATAGAAAATGACAAGGTGTGGTGGCTAGCCTCCGAGATGGACCTCAGTGATCCTCACTGTCAGGTGAAGTTACCTCCTCATTGATTAGAGCTGACCTGTGTGACCAAGAGGGTATTGCAGAATTAATGGTGTGTGACTTCTGAGGATAAGTCATAAAAAACATTGATGCTTTTGATGTGGTGTCTGGTATTGCTCACTCTGGGGGTGAGGATACTCAACAGCCATACAGAAGGGCTCATGTGGAGAGGAATTGAGGCTTCCCACTAACAACCAGCACCAGCTTACGCTGGTCATGCGAATGAGCCATATTGAAAGCAGATCTTCTGGCCCCAGTTAAGCCTTCAGATGACTGTAGCCTCAGCTTACATCTTAATTGTGACTTCATGAGAGACCCTGAGCCAGAACCACACTGATTTCCTGATCTACCCTGATTTCCTGAATCACTCCTGATTTCCTGATCCACAGACACTGTGAGAGATAATAAATACTATTGTTTTAAGGCACTAAATTTCAGGGTAATTTTTAATGCAACCATAGATAACACATACACAAGGAAATTATTAACTTTAGAGGAAATACAACATAATAACAGCTCTGTATTTTGTGCAGGATTTTTCTGTAAGTCTACAACTCTAAATAAAAGAACAAAAACAAAAACAAAAAAAAACATAACAATAAGGGAGAAATTGGAGGGGAGAAGGACATAAAAGAACAAAATCCTCATCTTCCACTGTAGGAAATCAATAGATAGTACCTAAAATGGAAAAATCAAGATACAGAAGTAAAGCTATTTTCTGTAGAAACATGGAAGTAAATACTAGAAGATCAACTTAAGAGTTGGAAGTAGTTGTTTCTGAGGAGAAGGACTGAAGAGTGGTGAGGTATGGGGCTGGGGACTGCTAATTGTCATTATAAGTCTTGTAGTACAATTTGACATTTTATGCAATTACATGTATTACATTAACAAAAATAAAATGTAAATAAAAATACAAGAAATATATATATGTATGTATGTATGTTTCCTAATGAGAAGGAAACATAGAGACAGCATTGGGAAAGGGAAGCAAAAACTTAGAACTTGTTCAGAAATATTACCTGTCATATGGAACCACTAGCAAAGTCTAGATGCCGCCTCTAAGACTCGTTGTTTCCCTCACCCCAAACACTGCACTTTAATTTGAATAAGAGTATAAAGGCTGAGTGCCTTACCCTAGAATATGAACAGTAGATACTGTGTTGGATTTTGAGTCTTAAGACCTGGGTCTGAGTCTGTTCTACCACCAATGGCTGCGTAACCTCAGGCGTGTCCCTAATCTGTTGACAAGATCAGAAGTCATAAATTGGCAGCTCAGAAGCAAAATCTGGACCACAGACATTTATTAGGTCCACTCATTGTTTTAAAACACCTGAAAAATTGGGCGATATCTGGCTTTTTAAAAAACTCAGAAGATCTGGCAAGAGGGAACCTACATTCCTTCCTGGTAACAACTCATTGGGACTGAGGGGCACGTACTCTCCAGGTGCCCACAGGCCTCCCCTGCCTGCCACCTGCTGGGTGCCCCTAGGAATTTGAGTTTGAGAACCCTGGGCTGGATGATTGTTTAGGTCCTTCCCAAGTCTAATATTTCATTCATTCATTTGCTCATTTATTCATTGAACAAACTTTTATAGAACACCTTCTATATACTACTATGTTAGACACTGACACTAAGATGGAATCCTTGTCCTCAAAGAGTGTACAATCTACTGGGAATGCTTAAAAATATTCACAGTGCTATGAAATATATACTTCAAGGAATCAGTGCCATGTGCAGTAGGATCTCAGAGGATGGATCATTGCAAGAGAGAGGAATCAGGAATTTTCACAGAGGCTGCTGACATTTGAGCTGGTTCCTGGAATGTCTCAGGTGGACAAAGGGGAAAAGCACAGGTCCTGTGCTTGAAATGGTCCATGGACTAGTTCTCTATTCCTTATGGTGTGTAACATTCCACTTGAAAATCTCAGGGACACTTTGAACCCCTGAGAAGAAAGCTAGAGAAAAAACACAATGTGATGGTGTGTCACTGCCCTTCAGTCAAAGACCATCAGGAGCAAATGAATTTGTTGACATATTGCAACAAGAGTACACACACCATGGTGAATTATGAGGAATCTCAGTAAGAGGATGTTAGAAAGAACTTATCATATGATTTGGGCTTGTATTAGGTGATTTGGGGGAGGGTTCAAGGAAACAGGATTTGCTTTGCATTGGATTTTTATCTTAATAAAAAAATTATATCTAGAAGATGAAAAAGATGAAGTGAGGCTAAAGTTGTAATTGGTAAAGATGAAGCAGTCACTTTTATTAACTACGTAGGAGAACACTTGGTCATTTTTGTGGTTTGGACAATGTTCTTGTTTTTGTTTGAGTTCAGACATGATTATGGAGTGGTCTTGTTTTGCCTTGATCTATCATTTCATTGTCTGGTGCCGGAGATCTGTGAAATTGCTTACATTCAACAGGAGAACACTAGACCTAGCTGTGGGTGCCAAGCCAGCTCCTGATGTCAGGGACAGCTTTTTTCTTTCCCAGTTGTTAGTGTCTTTGAGAGCTTCAGACACTGGAAAGTCTTCTGTCAATTTCTCTGTAATTCTGTTTTAATTTACATTCAGTTCAAGTAGGGAATTATTTGTCCAAAGCTTATAGACTGTGTTTAGCAGCTCTGCACTGCTACTCTTGGTAGCACTGCTACCCTGGTCAGTCCTGACCCAGACCTGGACAAGGTCTTCATGACCTTGGATCCACGGCCAGACCTACCCAGACCTCTTCTGCTCCTTTTAATGGACAGAAACAAACAACTCCTTCCTGAAGAAACACAGAACTGCCCTCTTGTCATTACTCACTTAAAAGCATTTTCCGTCTAAAAAAAATTTCACATTTAATCTCAATTCATGAGATCAAGGACTCTCAGGGCTGAAAATGACTAACTAACCAGTCTCCAGGTCACCAGTTTCTCCTGGGTCCAGTCCATCTCTTCCAGTGTCACCAGAATCATTGCCCAAAACCTTTATATCAGGTAGTCTGCCAGAACCCTCCCTTTCTCCTCCAGAAGAGAGAGCAATCATCTTGTACACACGAGGCCTTGACACTCTAGCCCCAGCCTATCACTGCAGCGTCATTTCCCACCAGAATGCTTACCATTCCTACACACCCAGGAACTTCCCCAGCTGGATGCCATTGCACCACTCTTCCCTTTGCTTTGCCTGGTTCAGAATTCATGTTCTCTGAGGACCAGAGTTAGTAAATCCCTTTCTTTCTTATAATACTTGTTTTTCACATATCCAAAACTGCACATGTCCTATCAGGCTATGATTCTAATCTGCCTCATTTATGGAAAGTGCTATGTCTTGGCATCCCCAGTGCCTAGCATGTGCCTGGCACATAGTTGTTGCTCCAATAACGTATAAAGTCTGTATATAGCCCTCTCTACCTCATTGTACTGAGGTACCCCCAGCCCATGTGATAATACTTCCAGTGGATGGTAATGTCACTCTCTCCCAAGGTGGCCCATTTTACATTTCGATAGTTTTGTTAGAAAGTTCTTTCTTATATTAATATCAATCTCAGATTTGTTTCTTTCCCAAATATAATCCCTTTCAAGCATTTAAAGACAGCACTCGTGTTCTTACTATCTTCTCTTTTCCAGGAAAACATTCAGTTTTCACTATCCTGGGCACATTCCAGTTTGTCTTCTTCCTTCTTAAAACATAAAGCCCAGGGAGGCGGGGCAAGATGGCAGACTGGTGAGCTGTATGTTTTAGTTACTCCTCCAGGAAAGTAGGTAAAAAGCCAGGAACTGCGTGGACTGGACACCACAGAGCAATCTGTCTTTGGGCATACTTCATACAACACTCATGAAAACGTGGAACTGCTGAGATCAGCGAAATCTGTAAGTTTTTGCGGCCAGGGGACCCGCGCCCCTCCCTGCCAGGCTCAGTCCCGGGGGAGGAGGGGCTGTCAGCTCCGGGAAGGAGAAGGGAGAATTGCAGTGGCTGCTCTTATCGGAAACTCATTCTACTGATTCAAACTCCAACCATAGATAGACTGAGACCAGACACCAGAGACTCTGAGAGCAGCCAGCCCAGCAGAGAGGAGACAGACATAGAAAAAAAACAACACGAAAAACTCCAAAATAAAAGCAGAGGATTTTTCGAGTTCTGGTGAACACAGAAAGGGGAAGGGCGGAGATCAGGCCTTGAGGCGCATATGCAAATCCCGAAGCAAGGCTGATCTCTCTGCCCTGTGAACCTTTCCTTAATGGCCCTGGTTGCTTTGTCTATTAGCATTTCAATAACCCATTAGATCTCTGAGGAGGGCCGTTTTTTTTTTTTTTTTTTTTTAAATCCTTTTTGCTTTTTCTAAAACAATTACTCTAAGAAGCTCAATACAGAAAGCTTCAAAGAATTGAAATTTGGGCACGTCAAGTCAAGAGCAGAACTAAGAGAGCTCTGAGACAAAAGGCAATAATCCAGTGGCTGAGAAAATTCACTAAACAACACAACTTCCCAAGAAAAGGGGGGTGTCCGCTCACAGCCACCATCCTGGTGGACAGGAAACACTCCTGCCCATCGCCAGCCCCATAGCCCAGAGCTGCCCCAGACAACCCAGTGTGACGGAAGTGCTTCAAATAACAGGCACACACCACAAAACTGGGCGTGGACATCAGCCTTCCCTGCAACCTCAGCTGAATGTCCCAGAGCTGGGAAGGGGGAGCAGTGTGAATTAACAGAGCCCCATTCAGCCATCATTTGAGCAGACTGGGAGCCTCCCAACACAGCCCAGCAGCCCAGAACTGCCCTGGGGGGACGGCACTCACCTGTGACATAGCACAGTCATCCCTCAACAGAGGACCCGGGGTGCACAGCCTGGAAGAGGGGCCCACTTGCAAGTCTCAGGAGCCATACGCCAATACCAAAGACTTGTGGGTCAGTGGCAGAGACAAACTGTGGCAGGACTGAACTGAAGGATTAGACTATTGCAGCAGCTTTAAAACTCTAGGATCATCAGGGAGATTTCATTGTTAGGGCCACCCCCCCTCCCCGACTGCCCAGAAACACGCCCCACATACAGGGCAGGCAACACCAACTACACACGCAAGCTTGGTACACCAATTGGGCCCCACAAGACTCACTCCCCCACTCACCAAAAAGGCTAAGCAGGGGAGATCTGGCTTGTGGAGAACAGGTGGCTCGTGGACGCCACCTGCTGGTTAGTTAGAGAAAGTGTACTCCACGAAGCTGTAGATCTGATAAATTAGAGATAAGGACTTCAACTGGTCTACAAACCCTAAAAGAACCCTATCAAGTTCAGCAAATGCCACGAAGCCAAAAACAACAGAAAATTATAAAGCATATGAAAAAACCAGACGATATGGATAACCCAAGCCCAAGCACCCAAATCAAAAGACCAGAAGAGACACACCACCTAGAGCAGCTACTCAAAGAACTAAAGATGAACAATGAGACCATAGTACGGGATATGAAGGAAATCAAGAAGACCCTAGAAGAGCATAAAGAAGACATTGCAAGACTAAATAAAAAAATGGATGATCTTATGGAAATTAAAGAAACTGTTGACCAAATTAAAAAGATTCTGGACACTCATAGTACAAGACTAGAGGAAGTTGAACAACGAATCAGTGACCTGGAAGATGACAGAATGGAAAATGAAAGCATAAAAGAAAGAATGGGGAAAAAAATTGAAAAACTCGAAATGGACCTCAGGGATATGATAGATAATATGAAACGTCCGAATATAAGACTCATTGGTATCCCAGAAGGGGAAGAAAAGGGTAAAGGTCTAGGAAGAGTATTCAAGGAAATTGTTGGGGAAAACTTCCCAAATCTTCTAAACAACATAAATACACAAATCATAAATGCTCAGCGAACTCCAAATAGAATAAATCCAAAAAAACCCACTCCGAGACATATACTGATCACACTGTCAAACATAGAAGAGAAGGAGCAAGTTCTGAAAGCAGCAAGAGAAAAGCAATTCACCACATACAAAGGAAACAGCATAAGACTAAGTAGTGACTACTCAGCAGCCACCATGGAGGCAAGAAGGCAGTGGCACGATATATTTAAAATTCTGAGTGAGAGGAATTTCCAGCCAAGAATACTTTATCCAGCAAAGCTCTCCTTCAAATTTGAGGGAGAGCTTAAATTTTTCACAGACAAAGAAATGCTGAGAGAATTTGCTAACAAGAGACCTGCCCTACTGGAGATACTAAAGGGAGCCCTACAGACAGAGAAACAAAGACAGGACAGAGAGACCTGGAGAAAGGTTCAGTACTAAAGAGATTCGGTATGGGTACAATAAAGGATATTAATAGAGAGAGGGAAAAATATGGCAAACATAATCCAAAGGATAAGATGGCCGATTCAAGAAATGCCTTCACGGTTTTAACGTTGAATGTAAATGGATTAAACTCCCCAATTAAAAGATATAGATTCGCAGAATGGATCAAAAAAAATGAACCATCAATATGTTGCATACAAGAGACTCATCTTAGACACAGGGACACAAAGAAACTGAAAGTGAAAGGATGGAAAAAAATATTTCATGCAAGCTACAGCCAAAAGAAAGCAGGTGTAGCAATATTAATCTCAGATAAAATAGACTTCAAATGCAGGGATGTTTTGAGAGACAAAGAAGGCCACTACATACTAATAAAAGGGGCAATTCAGCAAGAAGAAATAACAATCGTAAATGTCTATGCACCCAATCAAGGTGCCACAAAATACATGAGAGAAACATTGGCAAAACTAAAGGAAGCAATTGATGTTTCCACAATAATTGTGGGAGACTTCAACACATCACTCTCTCCTATAGATAGATCAACCAGACAGAAGACCAATAAGGAAATTGAAAACCTAAACAATCTGATAAATGAATTAGATTTAACAGACATCTACAGGACATTACATCCCAAATCACCAGGATACACATACTTTTCTAGTGCTCACGGAACTTTCTCCAGAATAGATCATATGCTGGGACATAAAACAAGCCTCAATAAATTTAAAAAGATTGAAATTATTCAAAGCACATTCTCTGACCACAATGGAATACAATTAGAAGTCAATAACCATCAGAGACGTAGAAAATTCACAAATACCTGGAGGTTAAACAACACACTCCTAAACAATCAGTGGGTTAAAGAAGAAATAGCTAGAGAAATTGCTAAATATATAGAGACGAATGAAAATGAGAACACAACATACCAAAACCTATGGGATGCAGCAAAAGCAGTGCTAAGGGGGAAATTTATAGCACTAAACGCATATATTAAAAAGGAAGAAAGAGCCAAAATCAAAGAACTAATGGATCAACTGAAGAAGCTAGAAAATGAACAGCAAACCAATCCTAAACCAAGTACAAGAAAAGAAATAACAAGGATTAAAGCAGAAATAAATGACATAGAGAACAAAAAAACAATAGAAAGGATAAATATCACCAAAAGTTGGTTCTTTGAGAAGATCAACAAGATTGACAAGCCCCTAGCTAGACTGACAAAATCAAAAGAGAGAAGACCCATATAAACAAAATAATGAATGAAAAAGGTAACATAACTGCAGATCCTGAAGAAATTAAAAAAATTATAAGAGGATATTATGAACAACTGTATGGCAACAAACTGGATAATGTAGAAGAAATGGACAATTTCCTGGAAACATATGAACAACCTAGACTGACCAGAGAAGAAATAGAAGACCTCAACCAACCCATCACAAGCAAAGAGATCCAATCAGTCATCAAAAATCTTCCCACAAATAAATGCCCAGGGCCAGATGGCTTCACAGGGGAATTCTACCAAACTTTCCAGAAAGAACTGACACCAATCTTACTCAAACTCTTTCAAAACATTGAAAAAAATGGAACACTACCTAACTCATTTTATGAAGCTAACATCAATCTAATACCAAAACCAGGCAAAGATGCTACAAAAAAGGAAAACTACCGGCCAATCTCCCTAATGAATATAGATGCAAAAATCCTCAACAAAATACTTGCAAATCGAATCCAAAGACACATTAAAAAAATCATACACCATGACCAAGTGGGGTTCATTCCAGGCATGCAAGGATGGTTCAACATAAGAAAAACAATCAATGTATTACAACACATTAAAAACTCGAAAGGGAAAAATCAATTGATCATCTCAATAGATGCTGAAAAAGCATTTGACAAAATCCAACATCCCTTTTTGATAAAAACACTTCAAAAGGTAGGAATTGAAGGAAACTTCCTCAACATGATAAAGAGCATATATGAAAAACCCACAGCCAGCATAGTACTCAATGGTGAGAGACTGAAAGTCTTCCCTCTAAGATCAGGAACAAGACAAGGATGCCCGCTGTCACCACTGTTATTCAACATTGTGCTGGGAGTGCTAGCCAGGGCAATCTGGCAAGACAAAGAAATAAAAGGCATCCAAATTGGAAAAGAAGAAGTAAAACTGTCATTGTTTGCAGATGATATGATCTTATATCTAGAAAACCCTGAGAAATCGACGATACACCTACTAGAGCTAATAAACAAATTTAGCAAAGTAGCAGGATACAAGATTAATGCACATAAGTCAGTAATGTTTCTATATGCTAGAAATGAACAAACTGAAGAGACACTCAAGAAAAAGATACCATTTTCAATAGCAACTAAAAAAATCAAGTACCTAGGAATAAACTTAACCAAAGATGTAAAAGACCTATACAAAGAAAACTACATAACTCTACTAAAAGAAATAGAAGGGGACCTTAAAAGATGGAAAAATATTCCATGTTCATGGATAGGAAGGCTAAATGTCATTAAGATGTCAATTCTACCCAAACTCATCTACAGATTCAATGCAATCCCAATCAAAATTCCAACAACCTACTTTGCAGACTTGGAAAAGCTAGTTATCAAATTTATTTGGAAAGGGAAGATGCCTCGAATTGCTAAAGACACTCTAAAAAAGAAAAACGAAGTGGGAGGACTTACACTCCCTGACTTTGAAGCTTATTATAAAGCCACAGTTGCCAAAACAGCATGGTACTGGCACAAAGATAGACATATAGATCAATGGAATCGAATTGAGAATTCAGAGATAGACCCTCAGATCTATGGCCGACTGATCTTTGATAAGGCCCCCAAAGTCACCGAACTGAGCCATAATGGTCTTTTCAACAAATGGGGCTGGGAGAGTTGGATATCCATATCCAAAAGAATGAAAGAGGACCCCTACCTCACCCCCTACACAAAAATTAACTCAAAATGGACCAAAGATCTCAATATAAAAGAAAGTACCATAAAACTCCTAGAAGATAATGTAGGAAAACATCTTCAAGACCTTGTATTAGGAGGCCACTTCCTAGACTTTACACCCAAAGCACAAGCAACAAAAGAGAAAATAGATAAATGGGAACTCCTCAAGCTTAGAAGTTTCTGCACCTCAAAGGAATTTCTCAAAAAGGTAAAGAGGCAGCCAACTCAATGGGAAAAAATTTTTGGAAACCATGTATCTGACAAAAGACTGATATCTTGCATATACAAAGAAATCCTACAACTCAATGACAATAGTACAGACAGCCCAATTATAAAATGGGCAAAAGATATGAAAAGACAGTTCTCTGAAGAGGAAATACAAATGGCCAAGAAACACATGAAAAAATGTTCAGCTTCACTAGCTATTAGAGAGATGCAAATTAAGACCACAATGAGATACCATCTAACACCGGTTAGAATGGCTGCCATTAAACAAACAGGAAACTACAAATGCTGGAGGGGATGTGGAGAAATTGGAACTCTTATTCATTGTTGGTGGGACTGTATAATGGTTCAGCCACTCTGGAAGTCAGTCTGGCAGTTCCTTAGAAAACTAGATATAGAGCTAGCATTCGATCCAGCGATTGCACTTCTCGGTATATACCCGGAAGATCGGAAAGCAGTGACACGAACAGATATCTGCACGCCAATGTTCATAGCAGCATTATTCACAATTGCCAAGAGATGGAAACAACCCAAATGTCCTTCAACAGATGAGTGGATAAATAAAATGTGGTATATACACACGATGGAATACTACGCGGCAGTAAGAAGGAACGATCTGGTGAAACATATGACAACATGGATGAACCTTGAAGACATAATGCTGAGCGAAATAAGCCAGGCACAAAAAGAGAAATATTATATGCTACCACTAATGTGAACTTTGAAAAATGTAAAACAAATGGTTTATAATGTAGAATGTAGGGGAACTAGCAGTAGAGAGCAATTAAGGAAGGGGGAACAATAATCCAAGAAGAACAGATAAGCTATTTAACGTTCTGGGGATGCCCAGAAATGACTATGGTCTGTTAATTTCTGATGGATGTAGTAGGAACAAGTTCACTGAAATGTTGCTATAGTATGTAACTTTCTTGGGGTAAAGTAGGAACATGTTGGAAGTTAAGCAGTTATCTTAGGTTAGTTGTCTTTTTCTTACTCCCTTGTTAGGGTCTCTTTGAAATGTTCTTTTATTGTATGTTTGTTTTCTTTTTAACTTTTTTTTTCATACAGTTGATTTAAAAAAGAAGGGAAAATTAAAAAAAAAAAAAGAAAGAAAGAAAAAAGACAAACAAGGAAAAAAAAAAAAAAAAAAGATGTAGTGCCCCCTTGAGGAGCCTGTGGAGAATGCAGGGGTATTTGCCTACCCCACCTTCATGGTTGCTAACATGACCACAGACATAGGGGACTGGTGGTTTGATGGGTTGAGCCCTCTACCATAAGTTTTACCCTTGGGAAGACGGTTGCTGCAAAGGAGAGGCTAGGCCTCCCTGTATTTGTGCCTAAGAGTCTCCTCCTGAATGCCTCTTTGTTGCTCAGATGTGGCCCTGTCTCTCTGGCTAAGCCAACTTGAAAGGTGAAATCACTGCCCTCCCCCCTACGTGGGATCAGACACCCAGGGAAGTGAATCTCCCTGGCAACGTGGAATATGACTCCCGGGGAGGAATGTAGACCCGGCATCGTGGGACGGAGAACATCTTCTTGACCAAAAGGGGGATGTGAAAGGAAATGAAATAAGCTTCAGTGGCAGAGAGATTCCAAAACGAGCCGAGAGATCACTCTGGTGGGCACTCTTACGCACACTTTAGACAACCTTTTTTAGGTTCTAAAGAATTGGGGTAGCTGGTGGTGGATACCTGAAACTATTAAACTACAACCCAGAACCCATGAATCTCGAAGACAGTTGTATAAAAATGTAGCTTATGAGGGGTGACAGTGGGATTGGGAATGCCATAAGGACCAAACTCCACTTTGTCTAGTTTATGGATGGATGTGTAGAAAAGTAGGGGAAGCAAACAAACAGACAAAGGTACCCAGTGTTCTTTTTTACTTCAATTGCTCTTTTTCACTCTAATTATTATTCTTGTTATTTTTGTGTGTGTGCTAATGAAGGTGTCAGGGATTGATTTAGGTGATGAATGTACAACTATGTAATGGTACTGTAAACAATCGAAAGTACAATTTGTTTTATATGAAAAAAAAAAAAAAAAAAAAGAGGCAGCCAACTAACAGTGTGGTCAGAGGGTCACCAAAGCCTCCCTTTCCTTTCTGCCTAAAGTTCTCACATTAGAGCCCCTCTCTGTCCCCGTTCTTGTTTCTTCTCCCCAACTTCCCCAACTCACTGCCTTGAAGAAGCCCACACCTGGCCTCCCCTTACTCCAACCTCTCTCCACCTTCATTGACAGCTCTTGCTGTATTCTCTGGCAGTTCGTTCAACTTCTATGGGATACAAATAAATAAAACTAAGTTCTTTGATCAAAAAAAAAAAATAAATAAATAAATAAATATACAAAAAAAAAAAAAAAAAAAAAAAAAAAACATAAAGCCCAGAACTGGACAAATTTGTCCAGATGTGGTCTAAGTAGTTCAGAGTAAAGGAGAACCATCATTCTCATCCAAGGTCCCATTAGCATATTTGGCCTCATTGCCATTGAGTTTACAGTCAATTCAAACCCTTAGTCTTTTGGGATTTTTATCTGTTTTATAACTGCTGCCACTAGTTTATGTCTCTCTCATCCTAACTTGCACAATTGATTTTTTGGAACTGTGGGTAGAATCTTGCATTTATCCCAGTTACGTTTCATCTTGTTACATTCAGCCCATTGCCTTATTCTTGGCAAAGACTTGTTGCATCCCAGTTATTTTCCCGATTGGCATCATCTGCAATTTTGATGATCACGTTTTCTACACCACCTTCCAAGTTGACATGCATCCAACCAGCACACTTCCAGGATAGTCATTCAGCTGGTTACTAATCCACCTAATGGTCCCTGCACTGCACACACTGTTTTTTGGTCATGTACACAAGGATACAAAAAGAGGCAAGCTTTAGGAAATCCCTCCCTGATTCCAGATTTATTAGACCTATTATATTCTGTCTAGAAAGAAATGTGTTTTGTTTCTTGCAATTTGTTCTGGGGATACAGAGGCCAGTTTCCTCTCCCAGGAGTTCACAACCCTTCCCTTCAGTGCTCTGTTCTAGAATCTTGTTTGCAATACAAGGTCACCTTCTCTCTTTTGGCAACACCAATGACATTTACACATTTGTCTTCCAAAACATGGAAAAGAAAATAATGGTACCTGCTGGATATCTATATGTAGTAGCTCTACAGTGTCATTTACCTAAAACTTTTGTTTTGTTTCTAAAAAGAAAGTCTTCAGCTGAGAACTCCATAAGTTTAAGCCAATACGTAGGGTACACACCAAGCACAGGCTTAAGACATTGAAGACAGTTTAATGAAGATCTCAGTTTAACTCTCTAACCTTGCCTAGAGTTGCTTTGGCATTTCTCTTCTTCCTTCCATCCCTCCCTGCTATAATTGTGAGTTTTGAGGAGGTTACTGAGCATGCTGGTGACGAGGCTGGTCTAATTTTGGGGGTAGGACCTAGGCTTAAGTACCAGGCGTCATCCTAATCAATGATCTTAAGTCAGCTTTTCCTTCAGTAGACTGTATTTCAGGGTATTTAAAATCTGAGCCTGAAGATGCAAAATCTAACCAAAACCTGTACTGATGTATAGAATATATGGAAAGGAATTAGCTAAGAGAGTTTGACTCTCCTTCCTCGCTCTCCCAAAACCTTCATGGGTCACTGCCCAGTACTAGTCTCTCTCTTGGAAAAAAAGTAGCCAGTAAATTCTAACTTCCACACTGGAGGTAGACACAGGAGAGTGTGCTGGAGATGGAAAGCCTTGTAGAACTTTGGGTTCCACCAAAAGGCTTGAAGTACTTCTATCAGAGTCAGCTCAGACATCACTTTCAATTAGAAACCTTTCTAAAACCCTCCCCAGGCTGGGCTGGGCCCCATAGCACCCTGGGTTCACCTCTGTCACTGCCCTTACTGCAGCATTTTGAAATGACCTTTTACATATCTCTCTGCCCACACCAGACCTTGATATCTTTAAGGGCAGAAACCGTCTTATTGGCTTAGTGTCCCTAGGGCCTAGCATTGTGCCTAGCATGGAGCATAGTTTCAGCAAATATTTACTAAGCTTAATGGAGCAATTTCTCCAGCCTTTTAAGTTCATCATGTCCAGTGCTCATTTTGTTCAACTCCCCCTCTCCCTTAATTTTAAAAGGCCATATGAAATTTAATACATTATTTCAGATTCATGAACACTTTGCTCATTACATTAGTCTTGTTAAGGGAGTCCATTATTCTAGGAATCTTGTTAGAAGAGAGCTCTTTGTTGCCATAGAAAATTTTCACTGGATTGCTGGAACTTGAGAGGACAGGGGATACCCCAGACCTTCTGCTTTCTTAGGATTCCAGGATGTTAAAGAGGAGGGAAAATTTTAGACATCGTCTTGTTAAACCCCCCAGTTTGAGGACAAGAAACTCAAGTTCAGAGAGGTAGAGGAATTTCCCCAAGGACACATAGGTAGTAAGTGGTAGCACTAGGCTGAGAACCCCAATCCTGTGAGCTCATGCTCCCCCAAGGCCACCCCAAAAGATCTGCTTGCTGGACTTGTGGCCCATACTTCTCCTTCAGCTTGTAAACCATGGTCTCCTGCTTAGGCTAACAGGCAAGTGCCTAGAAGTAGCATGGGGCGGGGACAGGCATCACACGGAGGCAGGGACAGGAGCAGCCTATGCTGGCCCCATAAGGGTGTGGGGCTAAAGGGCAAAAAAGCAGGACTTCTTGATGGGTGTCAGCTACCCCAGCAGCCACTAGTTCACCACATGTGGTTATTGTGGCTCCTAAGGCATTCTCTCACCAGCCTCAACATATAGATGAAGAAACAGAGGCTCAGATATGGCACATGGGGAGCAGCCCTTTGTCCAAAGCAGAAAGGCACTGATTTACTGTTGTCAGAGAGGAGGCAATTGGTGGAATGGAGCCTGATGGCTTAGAGGGGATGGAGGTAAATTCTGCTCCAGGAAGCCCTGCTGAGGGCAGGCAGGTTGGGAAGCCTCAGCCACATGGGCCCCTGGCTGGGCTGTCCTGGGTTTTGCACCCTATGAGGGCAAGAGTCACAGGCAGGGATCCTTCCCCTAAAGAGCTTGCTGGGTATGTGTGGATTTTAGGCTCTGTTCCATTAAGCATCCCCCATCTAAATGAAAGAAGCACACTTAGCAATCTTGCTCCCTGTGGAATGGGTAGAAACCTCATACTCTGGGGCCTGGGGTGGAAGAGCATCTTCTGTGTTCTCCTTTGGGTCCTGCCTCTCCCTGCCACGCATACTGAAACCTCTCTGGAGGTTTTCCTTTTCTTTCCTGTCTGACACCTGTCATTTATTAACCTGTTCTTTTACAACAGCCTCAAGGAGGAGTGTGCTATCTCCCACTGTAGGACCACCAGCAGCCAGGGAGCCGCCGGGAGCCTCCAGGTACATGGGCTGCTACAAGTGTCTTTTCTTACTCTTTTCTATTCTGCTCCCTTTTCCTCACTTTCCAGTGGTGGTGGTGGTGGTGGGCGGGGGGTGGGGGGTCCTGTTAGGTTTTCCTCTCTCCCAACAAGCTCTTGCCAATGATGTTTTAGTTGTATCCTTTAAAAATAATAATAATGAAACTTTGACTTGAATTCTTTATAGAATTCCCAAAGACTCTTCAGAGCTCTGGGATGGTAAATTGAGAGCAAGAAGGTCAGTGAGGAGCTCTCTGGGCTCTGGGGAAAGCAGGTAGACACACTGCACAGAAGGGTGTGTGTTCTGTCCTCAGTCACCCCAGGCCGTGGACTCCTTGGAGCCAATTTCCCTCTCCCTCTTCCTTCAGCTCCCACAGCAGGGGTCATTGCAGAGGAGTGGGAGAAGGACTTGGGTGGGCCTGGGGAGTAAGGAAGAGACTGTATGTGGAGGCTGTCAGCAGGCAGTGTCTTCTTCCAGGCCTTCCATTCAGCCTTGTGGGAGCAGAGCTGGGAGCTCAGGCAGGCTTTAGGCTGTGCCCTGCACCCGTCGGGGGCACCATTCACATGGACAGCCATGGAACCCACCCCCTGGAGTTCTGGAATGCCGTGGCCCTGCCTTCCACCCTCTGGCCCTCTAGAACTTCTGGATGCTTGGCAGCTGCATGCTGCTCTGAAGGGTGGGCAAAGGTGTCATGGGGGTGACTGTGCTGTGGGGGCCACCTACTGTGTAGGCAAGCACAGTCCTATCATCATGAAGTGTATAGTTGAGTTGGGAAGACGGCCAAGGAGTCAGGCCACTACATCGTAGTGTGTGGCAGCAGAAGGACAGGACTATGGGAGGACACAGGAGGGTAGTGACCAGTCCTGGGTGAGGTGGCAGGAGTGGGGTGGGTGGGTGCTGGGAGGTTCCCCAGCTAGAAGGGTTTTGTCTAAGTGGAGACCGAAGGCAGCCATTATACATAACCACCTTACAACAGGCCTTTTCAAATACACTGTTTCCCACTTAGGGAGCTCAGTGAGAAGCCCAGATCTGGTCGGCCAGTTTTTAAGGACAGAAAAGTTCAAGGTTTCTTCAATTTCCACTATCCAGGTAAACAAAGGGGACTGCAGACCATCATCAGTAAGGACATTCCAAATTACAGACCCTGGAGTGACGACAAAATGTATGCTCTAGAGCTCAAGGAGAAAGGACAAGTTTTCAAAGCAACACTGTTTTCTTAGAATTGGAATTTGTAAGTCTGCAATTTAAGAATTTGTCACAAAAGCAATCACCTGGTTGAGATATTCAAATAATTCAGTTAGGCTCCATCTTCTTTTCCTATTATCTGCACATGGTTTTTTTTTTTTTTTTTTTTTTTTTTTTTTGAGCCAAATAAGAATAAATATCACCAGTAGGGGGAATAGATGTCTAAAAAACAAACTCAAAAATGTTTTTCTTATATGAAAATGGCTGTGCACAGTACTAAACGGTTTTCATATCAATATTTCTTTGTTTATGGTTTGCTTTAAATGCCTTTCACAAAGATCACACAAGAAAACAAAAATGTTCAACACATAAATGCACTTTTTAAGGGTATTTTGGCAATAGAGCTCTTTCAATAATAAAATTTAGCATTCCAGACTCACGCTTCATATTGTTAAATAATACTGCAAATCCTCATTTCAGCTTCAGGGTGCAACCCATGGCTGGTATACAGGTAACATACAGGTAAAGATTCACCAAATGTCACCAAGTA